>NW_009951812.1:140232-180142 GCF_000747805.2 Chaetura pelagica | reverse complement strand
GGGGAGCAGCTCCTGCGGCCCCGAATCCGCCGGGAAAAAGATGGAAGGTGTCGGTGCTGCCGGTAATCCCCGGTGTCCCGGTGGGTTCCCGGCGCTGTCAGCCTGCGGGAACCGCCGGGGTGTCACGGCGCTGCTTCCCCCCCTTCTCCGGGAGATACAACAGCGTAGTTTGTCCTCTTGGTTTCGAGCTGCTAAGCCATTTTCCTTCGTTGACTTTCCGGCTGCTTTTAAAAATTATTCTTATTTTTATTTATCTTATCTTTTTTTTTTTTTTCCCCGCCCCCGCCACTGATCCGGGAATTGTTTTTCCTCCAAACAAGCTGGAAGAAGCAGGGCTATCCCAAAATCCTTGCCCTGATCGGTACGTGTGTTTACTTCCATCACGGGATTAGCCTCTTCCAGTGCTTGATTAGAGAGAAATTTGCCTCCTTTTGGGTAGAAACGAGGGGTCGGGTCAAAGGAAAAATACAGCTGCCAAATGGGTTGGAAACTACCTTTTTTTTTTCTCTACCCAAACACCCCACATCCTCCTTTACAAGCAGCTGTCATCTCTCTGCTCCTTAAATTTATGTACAGGTGGATCAAACCCACTGTATAGATTCTATTGCCTGTTATGTAAAATGCACTTGAATGACAAACTGTAGTTTTCCATGAAACCAGTCAGGATATGGGAGGAACTGCAGGTTTTTTTATTTGTTTTGACTGACCACTATTATTTTTGAACTGGTTTGGGCCATCTCCTTGCTGGCGGTTACATCATGTCATGTGTTGTGTACAGTGTGATTTGTGCCTCTAAAAATAAGGTGAGGTAAAAAAGCCCGTTTTCTAGGGGAAGTAGGGGGGAACTCGAGCCCTGCTGTGATCCCAGATCCTTTTTGGGGGGGCAGTGAAAGGTGTTACGTGTCTGTCTGGGTGACACTGAACCTCTGCTGTGCTTAGGGAGCCGTTGGTAGGGAAGCGTTTTCTCTTGAAAACCGTGTTTGTCCTTTTTATAGCCTTTGTTTTCATGGAGGAACCTCGGGTGTTCTTCCCCTGCCTCAGCCGTAGCCCTCTTGAATGTTCATTCTGGCAGGGGAAGCAGCGCCCTGCGCTCTGATTATATTTCTCTAATTGAGAACTCGGGCAGCTCTTTGAATTGGTGAAGGGGGAGATGGAGCTGAGTCGACCTGGCGGTTGTGAAGGCAAAGCTGGGGAACCCCCTGATGGGACCAGGACACTTTTTTTTCTCCAGAGGAGAGGTGGGTGGTGTGTTTTTTGGCGCGGGAGAGCCGGGGATGGGTATTTTTTTTTTTTTTTCCTCTTATTTTTGTGGCCACACTGCCAAGGTAGCACAGCTGTGTAGGGCTTAATGGATTGATATGCTGCAGGAGCAGTTAATTGTGGAACTCGGTTGTGATACTGTTATAGCTGATTTGTAATGATTTAGCAAGGGGGGTGACTTGTGTTCCCTCCTCAGAGGTGATAAAGCAGCAGATGACCAGGCAGATGTGGCTGCG
Source organism: Chaetura pelagica (assembly GCF_000747805.2). Taxonomy (NCBI): domain Eukaryota; kingdom Metazoa; phylum Chordata; class Aves; order Apodiformes; family Apodidae; genus Chaetura; species Chaetura pelagica. The sequence continues at coordinate 178,646 of NW_009951812.1, read as the reverse complement.
TGTTTCTCTTTTGCTTCCCTCCCCCCCCCCCCTTTTAGCAAGAGGTGCCCAGGCAGGTGTGGCTGCGTGTTTCTCTTTTGCTTCCCTTCCCTCCCCCTCCCCCCTTTTTTTTTTTTAAACTCCTTTTATTTTTTTTAATGCTGTGTTTGAGTCTCATTTGCTCTCAGAGATCATCCGGTAACTGGAGAACTGGTGAAATTCTGACATCATGCGAGGCAGGGGTGAAAACTGAGCAGTTCTTTGACCAAAGTCACTTCCTTTTGCCCTGTTTATAACTGTGTTTTTTTTTCGTCTGCCATTATCTAATGAACACGCCGAACAAAGCCTGTCTCTGGAGTTTCAGCACTCCACCCTTTTTCTGCTCAGGCAGCGAGTGGTGCGTGTCCTTATGGACCTCAAAAGACTTTTCCAGGGAGGATAAGACTTAATGTATAGGGAAGTAAAGATAAGGCCTGATGACTTCTTAGGTCTTACCAAGGCAGGGAGAGGGTAAAGCTTAGGGAGGCGGGGGGAGAAAGGGAGAGGAACACATACTTTGATTTGTGGGCCTTTTCCCCACCCCCTCTTCTGTATTAATTTTCATTTTCTAGAAAATTATATTTTTGTTGAGCTGTTTTTTGAGAGTAGGTCAGCAATATTTCTGCCTACCCCCATTTAACAGCACTTGATTCTGCAGTTTTTTGATTGTTACTGGGCTGTGTGGGAAACAGGTGGGTCAACTCAGGCCTAAATGCGAGTTTAATTTGGGGGAAGCATCCGAGGTAGATCACATACTTATTATTTGGTCTAATCAGTGAGTTTTGCACGCATACCTCTCTTCAAAGTGTTTATAATTTCATCACAAAGAGCCTCTAAGCAGTCAGAATGGCAGGTGATCTGAGAAGCACCGTTTCCGTTCCTGCATTTTATAAATACCATGTCCCTGCTCACAACTTCCAGGAATACAATGTCTATCTGGAATGAAACGCAGCAAAGACTTCAGCACTGCTGCTTTGTTTGAGAATCCTTCCTTGTAAATAGCAGCTTAGCTGTGTCCTCAAGGATGCAGTTTTCTGTAACGAATCATTTAAGTTGGAATAAAGGCTCTCTGGTTTTTCTCAGCTGGGCAAGAAGTTGTCATGCTCCAATCAGCAAGAGGCCTGGTGATGCAGGGACTTGAGTAAACATAATTCCATTAAACCCTCTGCATGTCCTCTTTGTCCTGAGTTCAGACTTGTGTTTTTGGAAGAGGATGGTTTGGAGGTCTGCAGGTTTCAGGGAAAGCTGGAAGATAAACCTGTGTCTCCCCCTGCCACGAATCGCTGTTAGCAGATGGCTGCCCAAGTATCACTTGGTTTAGAAAATGAGACAGAGAAATGGGATATGCTAATGGTCACCAAGAGTTAATTCTGGAGGGTAGAGTTTTGACAGCACAAATCTGAATTTAATGATGACACTGTGCTGTTTGATGGCTGCCCAAGTATCACTTGGTTTAGAAAATGAGACAGAGAAATGGGATATGCTAAGGTGCAGAGACTGTTAATTCTGGAGGGTAGAGTTTTGACAGCACAAATCTGAATTTAATGATGACACTGTGCTGTTTATTTAATGACATGAGAAAAAAAGGGTAACAGAATTGCCTCTGAAGAGAGGAAATGGGAGTAGCTGTCACCCTGAGCAGGCCCCAACCTCCTCTCTTCCTTCATCTCTTGCTGCAAACTTCCTTTTTGCAGATTTGGTGGAAAGACAAATACTTTTTAAAAGTAGCTACTTTATAAAAAGTTTGATTGAAATATATGCCTCCGTATCAGGGGCTGCTTTGGGCCTCAGAGGCCTTAGCAGGAGATGGACCTTACAGATTTCTTATTTTCAGCTCTCTCAAGCATTAGGATTCCACTCTGAAATCTTTATAGCTTCCTGTTGAGGTCTGTAGCAACAGAGGATACGGTAGGAAAGGTTACTGAGAAGTTGCCTTGCATTAAATGAGAAACAGCAAACTTGAGTTCAGGCTGTAATTATGGCCCATAAAAAGGAACCTGTGATGTGTGATTGAACATCACCACCTATTAAATGAGTATCTCTGCTTGGGAGTTCATGTCATCTTGTTTTTAGTTGCAGCCATGGCAGTCTTTGTGGCTTGTTCTCTCTCCTCTGAGATCCAAGGAGCAATAAAAGCTGAGTCTGCAGTTAGCTGAGCATATATGTCCTGGAGAACTGTGTTATGAACTCCATTCAAAAGAAAGTATTTAAACTCAGCTGGAGATGAGTCTACTGTATTGGGCAGGGATCTAGTGATTGGAGACACTTCCTTGTGCTCCTCTCCATTCTGTTATTTCTTCTCGATGACCTGGCCAGTTAACACAAAGCACTCTAAAAGACTTTTTGTAATGTCAATCCATGCCCTGTTTTTAAAATATTAAGTATTAAGGTGGAATGGCGTGGGGGCTTGAAAAGTTCTGGTAACTATCCTGTGCTTTTGAGCAAAGGTTGGCATGACAGCACCTGGTGAATGAGAATGTGTCTTGAAAATCAAAAGGCAATTCTCTTTTTTTGTTTAACTTGCTCCCTGAGTCCTGAGTTCAGGTTTTCATATTTCCTGGGCAACTTGCCCAGATTATGCGAAAGAAAAACAAAATCTCACTGATCCTGGATGGGGGGAGACCTGGATTTCACAATTAAAGCTTTTTTTTCTTGTCTCTTGTCAGACTGCTGCTCTGTCCAAATGTCCCACTATTGTGTTTTAAACCACATTTCTTTTTGTCTGACTGTAAACAGCAACTTTGTTCTGAAGAGTGACTTAACAGCCATGGGTATTTTTATCTCCAGCAACTTCTTTTTCCAGGTGAAGGCATTCTTGCTCATAATTATACAACTTTCCAGACTTTTTGAGGACAATTCATCCTGCTTTTTGGCTTTTGTTTTTCTTTCTGACATCCTATTGAGAAAACCTCCTCTACCTCTCTAGCCTGATAGATCCAATGAGAATTCACAGGCATATGAGAAAATTCTTCCAAAGAAGGAGGCCTCACGTTGCTGTTTAGGGATGACCCTGCCACTGGTGCAGACCAGCAAGTGGAAACAGCAGCTTTTAGTTGAATCTTGAGGGCTTCTGGTTGGAAACAACGGCTATAAAAGTGGAGCTCAGTAATACTTGTTTTATTTGTTCCAGTGCATGAGTACCATTCCCTGGGATGTTCTGGATGTTAAAATTCTTACATTTCCCAGAGAGATTAGGCATGAGTCTGTAGAGTTAATATATGTGGAGGGTAGTAACAGTTGTATTTTAAAAATCTGTGATTCTTGTGGATGTTCTTATGCTTTTTTTCATTAATATTATTTTTAAAAGCCTGTTTCTCAAATGTAGGTCAGATAGTGTACAGCCTGCCAGACTACACGTGACAGCTGGCTTATCAATAAGTTTATCATCCTGTACTTGCCCGTCACGTTTCCTTAAAGCTTTGAGAGTTACTTCTCATGCAAATCCCCTTCTAAATTGGTCTTGCAACTATAAAATGTTGAAAGGTGATAACAAAAGGCATGTAGAGGATCTGTTATGCATAACAGGTGTAACTTTTGGTAGATGTACATTTCTGAGGCGGGAAATATTTCTAGGGCTTAAGGTATTGATGTGTTGAGCACCTGCATTTGAAGTTGCTCTGACTGCTGAGGTTGGAAGCACATATGATGCATTTCAGTTGCAGAATGAAGTAATAGAGGGATTTTATTCTAGCAAGTTTGGTTTATTTTTTTGTTGTGCATGTTTTGTTTTGTTTTTTTTCTATAAGATTTGTAACCACACATTCAAGAGTTGGCTGCAGTCTTGGTTCAGAGTGGGGGAGGAGAGGGGAAGTGGGAATTGGTGTTATATTCACTTCCTTCAGGGTAGCTTTGCCTTTACTGCAACAGCACCTTTGGGTACAAATCCTCTGGAAAACCTGTGAGTTTGGCAGGGCAGAGCTTTGGATGTAGAGAAGATCTGTAGTCAGTTGGGGTGGGGGGGGCTTGCATCTAATGCAGAGATTATTTGTCCTTTACATGTGTTGAACTTTAGGCTCTTCATGACCACCCATCACCTCTTGTGTCTTCATTTCTTGTGCAAGTTGGAGGGAAAAGGGTGCTCAGGTGGGTTTGGGTGAGTGTTTCCTAGACCTGGGGAAGTGGGGAGGCTTCACAGTGACTATGAAGAGGAGTCTCAGTGTGGTTTGGCACTTGATGAAGCTGCGCAGCATGTGCAGGAATTCTGGATACAGTGTCAGGGGTTTAAACTAATTTGGGGAGTATAAATAGACAAGGTGGATGTGTATGTCACTAGGCAGTGCTGGGAGAGCTCAGAGGCAGAGGTAGCCAGGTACCTGCAGGGCTCAGTGACCTGAGAAGGTGACCATGGGTGCACTTGTGTCTGCAAGGAGGGTGGGAAGGCATGGAAAGCCCTTTTGGAGATGAAAATGGAATAAGAATTTAGATGGGTGGGCAAAGGAGAGGCTGTTGGTACTTCCCATGTTCAAGACTTGGAGCTCCCCATATCTTCTCATGAACTTCACTGAGAGCACAGGTGCCTGGTTTCTTCCCCTGAATAACTTGTCACAAAGATTTCAGAGAGCAAAAACTCCCCTTGTTAATTTTTGGGCTTATTTTCTGAGGTATTGCACAAAATCATGTGCTTAGAAACTTAGTTCTGCCTCCAAGGTCTGGTTGTAAAGTGGGGGTTTAAAAGCAGATGATCTGAGTCAGTCAGCACATTGGAGGGTTATTTTCAGGGCTACTGTGACCCAATATCTGCTGCAGGGCATGATGTGCCTGGATGTATTCCTCATGCCTCTTCTAATGTGCCTTTGTTGCCTTGACCTTATTCCTACTCTTCCCACTGCTCTATGCTTTTTTTAAAAGTGATGAGAGTTTGAACACTGGTGTAGTTGACGGGGAGTTTTGGGTGAAGCCATCTGAGTAGGCCTGGTGACTGACTTTGCTCACTGGCCTTGCGTGCCCTCCTTGGGAAGGGAGGGAAGGTGGGTGAGTTACCATTACCCTGTTTTTACCTGCTTACTAGAGCCTTTCATCTTTCCTCTGTTAATTAATGCTAACTGCTCTGGCAGTGCTCTAGTTTTAAGGTGAAAATCAAGGATGTACTTAATGATTTTGAGTATTAGCTTAAGACATGTAAATACCTTGTTGGCCTTCTGGAAGAAGCTCCTTGTGCTGAACTTCACTTGGGAAGATCCAGGAGGGGTTGGCTGTGGCTGTTGAAGGCCAGGCTGGAGATTGTGCTGCAGTGGTGGAACTGGAGTGATAATCCAGTTATCCTGATGGTTGTCTGCCAGCAGGACTTCTGCTGGAGAAGCCTCTTGGTCACACACGTGTTGGCCCAAGTTCTGGGAGTCATAGGCTCTTGGTGGAGAAATGCTGAAAAAAGGGACCTGTGGGTGCTTACATCTATCTACTAATCCTGGTGGGTAGTAGCAGGTTGGGTAGAACTTGCCAGTGTGGTTTGAGTCCCTGTGGCAGACAAAAGATTCAGGATAATTCTTGGAATGATTTGAATTCAGGATTCTCAGAATTCTCTGAACGTTCCTCAGACTGTGTTCATGTGAGTGACCTTTTCTTGTCTTTATTCCTCCTTTGGTCACCTCAGAGATGCCTTTCCACCCTTTCCCATCCCAGTTCCTTGTTAGGAAGATGTTACTGCCAAGTGTAATGTGGTATTAATAACAGCCAAAACTTAGAAACGGGGGGAACATGCTTACAAATGTTGCTTAATGATTTTTCCACAGGTTGCTCATGAGAGCAGAGACCTAATCCAGTGTTAGACAAACCAGTGCTGTCTAGCATACAGGGAGTTTATAAGGACCTAAATAAAATCATACATGCAGTGTTGAAGGTCACCTTTAAGCTACTAGAACACAGCCTTATTCTTAAGGGAGACATTCCAGGCTTTTAAATGCTGTCCACCCAACTAAAAGTGAAGCCAAGGAGGGTTTTCTATTTAAAGTGAGTTTGCTAACCTGAGGAAAAAACAGTATGAAAGTTTTACTTCCGTTTTCTACTGTTAATTTAACTGCAGTTGGTAATGTACAAATACACTCTAAATACCCTTCAGCCTGGGCAAACTCCTACATGGCTGCATGTGTTTCTCAAGAATCATGGCATTCAGCACCAAGTGCAGGTTATTCAGTATTTCCTAAGCTGCTCTGTGCTGTGGTGGTGACTGAGGTGAGGAGTAGGGATCCAGAGCCTTGTTTTGGGAGACAGATCAGTGTGTTTCTGCGGAACCGAGAGTGCCCGTTGGGAACAGCCCAGCCAAGTGTACATGTCTCTAGTAAAGATCTTGGTAGGAGGTTGGAGTGGAGGAAGTCCTTTATTCTGACTGTCTTCCTCTCTCCTCTCCCAAGGGTGTCTCAGCAACAAGTGGAAAGTTCCCTGCAAGTTTCTCTTAATTTTTTTTTCTTCTTCCTTGAGTCACCATGTTAAGTCTTTATTGTGGACCCAAATGGTGACTAAAGGCCTTTATTGATGTGTAGTAAATTTTTAGGCATGCAGAATCCTTTTTTTCAGTAAGGAAAAGATGTAGTTGATTACAAAATATGCTGAATTCTATCAACAGGACACTTCTGAAGTCTGAACCCACCTCTGGTGTTTCTGTACTGTTGTTAAAATAGCTTCAGGGTTTTTTTTTATCTGTCCCTCTGTAAATATATTGTTTCTGCTCTGTCTTCTTCTTCTGTGTTACCTAACTGGGTTTGGAGAGAAAGTGAGTTAACAAGACTGCAGATGGTCTCAATGGTAGACCTGGTGAAGGACCTGCCAGTTGGCCAATGTGCATGCTCATTGGAAACCAAGCAGAGCAGGTAACTTTGAGCTTGTCCTATGAACCTTCCCTCCATGAGGGCCATAGATTTGTCTCTCTAACTTGTCTGACTTTTTACAAAAACTCAGATTTGAGTGTTTTTCAGCCTTCATGTGTCCCTGTGGTCCCTTGTTAGCGGGAAGCACCTGGTGTGACACTGGGGAGCAACTGTGGTACAGCTGAATGAGGCTGGAAACAAAGCTGGCTGTGAAACTTTGCTCATTCAACATATTCAAACTGTAGCTAGTCCTCACATTTCCTGTAAAGTGGTATATTAATTTGGTCATTGGGGTGTGTTAATGAACAGCTACAACAAGCTTATGCAAATTGATGTGAAGTTAGAGGATTGACATATCAGGCAAGAGATCAGGGCAACTTCTTGTTATTAAATTGACATTGAAAGAGCTTGTGAAAGTGCTGGATGAATTTTGCAGCAGAAGGGGAATAAAGTAACTGTTGCAATGGTAGCACAGCCTGTGCTGTGGGTTATGCCAGTGCTGTTTAAAAACAACCACCACCAAAAACATTAAAAAGCACTGACACTTTGAGTGGTAAAGAAAGTAGATCAATGACCAGAAACTTGAAGGTGATTATATGAATGAAAGGTCTTTGGTTATTTCTCTTAACTTGTTTGACCTAGTTGAGTTAAGCCACAGCTTGCTGTGCTAGAGCACGGAACTGCTCCGTCATGGTGTGTGTGTGGGGGGGTTAATCCTTATCCACGTTCTTGAAATGGGAACTGCTAACGCCGGAAAGCACCTGGCTTATTTGGAAATGGACTTCTGGGAAAACAGGTTTCATATGCACCAGGGAAACTACTTCAACTCCAGGGCTCTCGAGGAAGTTGGGGGGTTGCCAATGTGGGTGTGGGGTGGTGGGGTTTCTTTGACACAGGGAATTGAAGCATATGGAGATTTGTTCCCCTTGAGTCCTGCCTCTAGTACGTGTTCCAGCTCTAACTTGTCGTTTCTGATGCACCCGACTTGGCAGCAGAAGCAGTGAAAGCTGTTTTATAGACATAGCTGAGTGACTTGAAGTTGGTGAGCTGGTGGCATTGAGGAATGGGGGGGACACAGACCTTTCATAAAGGCCTAGGTGGATGCTGGTGTGCTGGTGGATGGACTGAAGGATGAGGATGGTAGTTCCATACTGGCAGTAGCTCTTGGAGATTCTGAGGGACCTGCTTGCATGTTGGTACTTTGATTTTTACCTTCTTGGTGCCCAGCTGGCTCTGCTGGTGGTCGCAGAGGGAGGACACCGTGCTGAACGTGGCGCTTGCGCGGCTTTACAAGGCGTCGCGTCGCTAAGTCGCTGCTTTTGTCTTGGTTTATTTTCTCGAAGTGCAATGTCTGACTTTCTCTTTTTCCTCTCCATAGGCTGCCCTCGGGAGAGGCAGTGGGAGGCAGTGGAGCTGGCCTCGGCACCGGGAGAGGCTGGACTTCCCGTCTCTCTGTGCTGAATGGCTGCGATGGCGCCCGCTCTCACTGACGCAGCAGCTGAAGCTCACCACATCCGATTCAAGCTGGCTCCCCCGTCCTCCACCTTGTCACCTGGCAGTGCCGAGAGCAACGGCAACGCCAACAACATCCTCCTGGCTGCCAACGGCACCAAAAGGAAAGCCATTGCTCCAGAGGATCCCAGTTTAGATTTCCGAAACAACCCCACGAAGGAAGAGCTGGGCAAGCTGCAGCCGCTGGTGGCCTCTTATCTCTGCTCGGATGTAACATCTGTTCCTTCAAAAGAGCCTCTGAAGCTGCAAGGAGTCTTCAACAAGCAGACAGTCCTTAAATCTCACACTCTCTTATCTCAGTCCTTCTTGAAAACAAGTGATCTGTTGGGGAGGCAACCAGTGTTGGAATTCACTTTGGAGAACCTAAAAACCATGAGTACCAATAGCCAGCCACCTCTCCCGCAAGCGCCTGTCAATGGCTTGGCCAAGAAATTGGCCAAAAGTACCAGTCAAGACCATGAAAACTCTAGTTCTCTCAATGGTGGGAAGTGTGCTCCTCCTTCTGCAGCCCTCCAGGCTGTTGACTATAACGCAGGAGGTTCTGAACTGGGGGACTTGAAGACCGGGTTGACCAATTGCACTCTTCCACACAGAAGCCTTGATGCAGAGCACACGACTCCCTTTAGCAATAATAGCACTGCAAACAAATCTTCCCTTAATTCCACGGAGCAACAGCGGGTGCTCGAGGGTGGCAGTGGAGAGACTAGGTTGCCCGGTGTTGCTAGTCGCTCTGACTTTGGGAGCAGTAGGTTGGAGGAGCAGAAGCCTTCTCTGTTGGCTGGCCACCACAGTGCTCTGGACTCGGAGATGAGGACGCGGGCGTTGCTGCGGCGGCAGGCGGACATCGAGAGCCGAGCCCGCAGGCTGCAGAAACGCTTGCAGGTGGTGCAGGCAAAGCAGGTGGAGAGACACATCCAGCAGCAGTTGGGTGGCTTCTTGGAGAAAACTCTGAGCAAGCTTCCAAGTCTGGACCCCCTGAGGCATCGAAGCCAGCTGATGTTGACCAGGAAAGCAGAAGCAGCTTTGAGGAAAGCTGCAAGCGAGACAGTTACTGCAGAAGGCCTGAGCAACTTCTTGAAGAGTGATTCAATATCAGAAGAACTGGAGAGGTTCACAGCCAGTGGTATGGCCAACTTGAGATCCAGTGAACAAGCCTTTGACTCGGATGTCACCGACAGCAGCTCGGGAGGAGAGTCTGATGTTGAAGAAGAAGAACTGACCAAAGCAGACCCAGAACAGCCCCACGTACCACTGTAAGTAGCAGACGTGCTTTGCTTACCTCTGGTGGGGGGAGAGCGAGATGAAAGGTGGCAGATGGAAAAATCTGGATTTTGGAGGAAGGCTTTTCTCTTTTGATGGGCTTAGATCAAAGAAGTGATTGTTAAAACTAGTGTGGTGTGATTTGCAGCACACTTCCTAGTTCAGGCAGCACATGCAACATTAATGATAAAATTCTTCATGCATACGGTGGTTGTTGATGTTCTTGTGGAGCAGCAGGTCCTGGTAGTGCTGGCTGGAATGGTGCAAACATGCTGCAGATAAAAACTCAAAATACTATATATTCTCTCCATAAAGTGTTGGACCTGTCCCCTAAAATGACCCGTTTGTCTTTTTACAGTGAGAATCCTCATAGTAGACCAGTTAATGTGAAGTAAGGCCAGTCTGAATCTTCATAGCTGACAGCATACTTGGGAGTTTTTATTATTTGGTCAAACTATCTGTCTGGAAAAAAGCCTCTGAAAGGATTTAGTCCAAGTGCCAGTGGATTTCGAAGTGTGTGTTCTCTTTTTTAGTGTGGGAAATGATCGTTGGGAATTTTCTTCTTGCCTGTGGGTCGTGTTTAATGACGACAAAAGCCTCGTGGTGTTGGTAACTGGATGCTGTTTGCAGAAGTATTAGGTGTCAGTTTGTGTGTGGAGGAGGAGGATCCTTATCAAGGCAAAAGGTCTTGAGACAGGTCAAGGAAGAAGGGAAATTTTTCTTCTAAGCCCAAGGTCTTTCCCTGTATTTTGCACAAATCTTTTTTAGTCCACATATTCTGTGTCTGGTCTGTGTAAAATCTTGCTTGCATCAGTAGATGATCTCTTCCACCCTGATGGACCTATTGAGCTTAAACCTCAGGCTGGGAAGTGCAGTCGACAAAAAGCTCCCTGCAGCAGTCGCAGGGGTCCTGTTTAGAATGTGGACAGCTTTCCCATCAAGCCTGGAAATAGTCACCAGAACTTTTCCATATACTTTTGGGATTTGCTCAGGTCTCTGTGGAGAAATAACTGGGTTTTGTTGCCTGGAGTCTAAAGTCATGTTACTGGCTGGTCAAGTACTGCGTGTTACAAATCCTACTGAACTGGGTAGGTGGATGTGAACAGTGTTTGTAACTTCAGCACCCTCCAAAACCACAGTCAGATGGATGAGTGCTGATGAACAGATGTTGCAGCTCTTGAATATTAAATTCCATCTAAATGTCACATCATGTTTTAGGATGTTAGCATGGGAGGGATTTCTGTCTGTGAAGTCTTCAACGTGGCACGAGTTTGGCTTTCTCCCAGTGCAGAGCTAGAAGCTGAATATGGGATGGAGGAACATAGCTAGAAATTGTCTGTGTAACAAGGAAAATCAATTTCCTTATTTAAAGTGATTGTAAAATCTCCAGTATTGCTAAATCCCCTCACTGTTAAGGGGGGCCTGTAGGTATTGAGCTAAACTCTAGCCTCGTTTAACAAGTATGTGTAGAGGCAGAGACAGACCTATTCAATCTTCTCTGAAAGCTGATCCCTGTATCTTCCAGTCCCTGAACAACCACGTTTTCTAAGGATCTTGAACTTTGACAAGGACTCTGTCACTCTGTCATGGGGACTTCCCAAGAAAGCCAATGGCCACCTTACCGGCTACATTTTGCAATACCAGATGAGTATGTGCTTCCTGCTGGCTGGACATAAAGGGGTTCTTGTGCTGTTAGAGAGTTTAATAACTTTATCCCTGTTCTATAATGTCTGCAAACTTTACTGTTGGGATTAGTGGTAAAACTGCATTTTTAAGTATTCTTATGTTTATTAGAGGAGACATTTGATTAAAATTCTGTCCAGAGTAATACTAAATTTCCCATACTGTGGGTTTCATAGATGAGTTTCATAGATTCATGTGTTGTCTGGTAAAGTGAAATGTCTTTGCCACTCATCTTAATCCCAAAGGGAAGTGAGGTATTCAGAGACATGATGCGTGAAATTCTTTGCTGACTTTTCTGCCCCGTGTGTTAGTCATGCCTTTACATTCCCCAGCCTCCTGAGTACTCCTAAAAAGCCCAAGATTTTGAAGCTAATAAAAAGAATGATCCTTCTGTTGCCAGTAAGTTCAGAAGCTGGTGTGTATGCACACTGGCATCTAGGCCAGGCTCACCAAACCTTGTTTCAAGTTGATGCCTGTGGGTATTTAGTAATTAGTCTTCCCAGCATTGACTGTCCTGTTGGCATGAGTGCTTTGACATTGGGTCTCCCAAGCTCTGGCATTACTGGAGTTGAGGCTGAATGCACATTTGTGCTCGTTAGTAAAACTCCTGAATTCAACCATCTGACTACTTCTAAATATCATTCTTTTCAGAGCAGTGCTGAGAAGCAGGAAGGGGAAGAGCTGACTTTTCCACTGGGAAGCTGCCTTGGGCCAGTGTATTGTACAGAACCATTGTTTTACGTTCCCTGTGAGCACAGAGCTGCAAAGGCTTTTTGCAGGGTTGCACAAGTATGGCTGGATTTTGCAGCTTGCTGACTTGACTTACTAGAGGGAAGACTTTTGCCTTGATTATTTTAATTTTGATAGCGAGATGGAATATCTTCATGAGTGTAAAACTTCTGTCTCATCCTTCAGTCAGCATGTCTTGGCTTGGTATTGCCTCTACCTTCCCTCAAGAAGCTGCTTGCTTGCTTCTAGATCTTCAGCGAGAGTTGTGCTACAAATGGTGTATCTTTAGCTTGCTTGCTGTAGGTGGCCATGTCACTGACTGCCTCTGGGGTTCAAGTAGAAGCATGCAAAAGAAACAAAGACTTGTTTACATCATGCTTAGATAAGAGCTGACCTTTGAGTTTTTCTGGCATGGTGGCATTCCAGAATCAGTATCTGGTCAAGGACAGACTTTGAAGCATTTGTACTGTTCTGCCCACCTGATCTTGGTTGTAGAGCAGCAGCTCCTGAAGGAATTGCATCTTTCCAGTAGCATTTGGGATCTGCTGGAACTTCTTAGTTGCTTTTGAAGCACTTGGAGCCCAGGAAGGTGCTGTCATTCAGGTGCATAACCAGGCCACCATGTCATGCATAAACAAAGCAGGGAGGTACTTGTTACACCTTTGTTGGGAAGCCCTGCCAGCCATGGGCTTGGTTTAACAAGGCCTCTGGTTCTCATGCAGCTGATGGGGAAAGGCCACTGGTGCAGACAGGGTTGGTTCATGCTGCATTTTTAGCTTTGTGTGAACCAAGGAGCATTACGTTGCATCCAGTTTGCTCTCACATGAACAACACACAGCTCTGCACAGCTAACAGCCTCTTGCCTGTGGCTTCAGGGTGTGCAGTGGCAAAGTTAGGAGATGCCAAGTTTTGCCTCTGCTTGGTGGTAGTGAAGGCAGGTTAGAGCCTCCCTGGTACAGAATTGGACTGAATTTCTTTGGCTGGGTGTGACTGTAGGCAGCAGCTGTCTGCCTCTGTGAAACCTGTGCTGCTGTGAAAGGCCCCACATGCTGTTGTCAGCGTGGTAGGATCAGGAGCTGCTGTTTGGAAAGGTGCTTTGGAGCAGGGTGTAAGAATTCCTCCGAGTGCTGGAAGGCTGCTGGTGGACTCTGGCTGATGTGGCCAACAATCCAAGTTCTGGTGTTTCTGTGGCCCTGTACTAATACATAAAAGTAGGAAATACTCATGCATCTCTGTAGTAGCAGGTTTTTTCAAGCTGGTTGGTTCCTTTGGTTGTCTTGTGTTTCTCTGCAGACTAGTTTCATCAGAATTTGTCAGTTTTCGTCTTGATTAGTTAGTTGTGTTGAGCAGAACATAGTCATTAGCTGGTGAGTGGTGTGTGATTTAGTGTCTGCAATCCCTAGCTGCAGTCTGTGTATCATGGAAAAAATGGTGAGAAGGTAGTGAAAACAAATATTTAATTGGAACTTATCTTTTAGCTCAGGTTTCTTATCTGGAAAGTCACTGTTTCGGTGGCAGTTACATCCAAGCTGCTGGGAGTCAAGTGAAGTTCCTAGTGACTAACTTCTCACAGCACATTTTACAAGGCTCAGACAATACCTGCAGTTGTTCAGTTGTGGTTGGTATGATGCCCATGGCCATGATGCCTGAGCACACTTTAATTATCCCCATTTACTGGTGGGAAATCTGAACACCTCTGCACTTTGGTGTTGGAGTGAATCATTTCACAGCCCTGGTGCCCATGTGTTGACTCTTCCCTGGAGTGTGTCACACTGTACTGCTTAGATTTCAGAACTGCTGGACTTGGGGTAGTAGTAAAGGTTTCTCACTAATATGTGCTTTTGGTGGTGCTAATTTTGAAGCCCTGTGGTGGAGTGGGATGAGTGTGGCACTTGCACCAGTGGTTGTTTTGAGGGGTCATTGCAGCATGGCCAGGGAGGTGATTCTGCCCTTTCACTTTGCTCTGGTGAGCACCTGGAACACTGTGTTGAGCTCTGGAGCACAGGAGAGATATGGAGCTCCTGAAGAGTGTTCAGGGGAGGCCATGGAGATGATGGGAGGGCTGGAGCAGCTCTGGAGACAGACTGGGAGAGTTGGGATGTTGAGCCTGGAGAAGAGAAGGCTCCAGATTTTCTTCTCTTCATTATATTTTTCAAGAGAGAGCATGATTTGGAAGCTTATATCTCAAGGGCTATTAAATTGCATTTCTCAAGTCTGTGATTTCATGGAGCTGTAATTCAGGTGGCAAATCCCACACTGTGGGGACTAAGGAAGCTTTTCCAAGTGATCACAAACAAATTTCACTAACTCTTGATTTATGCAGAGCATTCCTAAGTCTGTCTTCTCTCTTCCTGACTTTTTCAGTTACCTGCTTGGCTTTTTGTGGTGGTGTTCTTGTTCTTGACTTCTAGCTGTATGTGCAGGTGCTGACACACAGTACTTAACTTTCTGTTTCTCAGCTATTTATGAAAACTTGCATATGTTGTACCTGAATTGCTCAGCAGCATTGTGCTGGTCAAGAGCAATGTCCCTCAAGCATCCTTCATTTGGGAAAGAGAGCAAATCCTGAACATGCTCTTGCTTTGCATTTGAAAGCAGAATAGCAGAGAGCAGTTCATTGTTCAAAAATGCTTAATCAGGTATCCAGAGGAAGTAGGACACTCTGCAAGTCCCTTTTGCTTTTTAGAAAAGAGGGCAAATGAGAACACTGCTTGAGAAAGATCTGAAGAAAAACGAGTCAGTTATTTCTCCAAGAAATGTTAGCCTGAGTACACCTTTTATTGATGCAGTGGGTGTCTAGTAGGGTGTTTCTGACTTTGATTCCAGCCTTAATCCTCATGCAGACCTCAGTGGTGTCTGGAAGGGGGGTTAGGTGGTTTTGGTGTGTGTTGCTATCCACAGGACTCAGTTAGGCTGATGCAGTAAAGTTGATGCAGTGCTTTTGGCTTTCATCCTAGAGGGAGTTTGATGTGTTGGGTTAAATTTATCCTTCTGGGCTGGAGTGACAGTTGTTTCAGAGGGAGCAGAAGGGAACCGGCACCTGGAGTTGGGTCTGTGAGTGAAGGGTAATGTTGGAGTCAGGTGCTGTGGTGCAGGAAAGTGTTTGAACTTGGTGTGGGGGGTGTTGAATGCAAACAGAACATCTTTGAGCATCTTTTGACATCTTTCTCACAGATGCCTTTAATGCTCTTGCAGGGTTTTGGGTTGTTCTTTTTGGAGTCAGATCTCCTCTGCCTGTTTCTTGGGTTGTGGGGCTGGGCTGGGGTGTGAAACGGGTCTGGAAATTATTTGGTGTCTGGCACTACCAATAAACCACACTTGGTCTCTGCTACCCTTACCCAGCAGGGCAGAGAGTAAGAACAGACTCTAGTTAAGATATTTAGGACTTGTGGGTGAAACTTTGGATAGAGTTACATAAATATTTACTGTTTTTTTCGTTGGAAAAAGCCTGTCACAGCATCTGAAGCAGCAGAAAAAAATGTTTGTGAAGTTTGTGAGTGTGAACTGGTGTTAAAAACCGAGTGTGGCAACTCGTCTGCTTTCCTACAATCTCATGTGAAACTGAAGTTAGTATTTGAGCAAGGGGAAGTGGATCTGTTTGGCGTTGGTCTGTAATATTGAAGTATCTACCAGCGTGGGGGATAGAGAAAAGACTTCTGTGCATCTGTAAGCAGCTACAGTGTGGAGCTGTGTTTTTATTGTTCATACTGACACAAGACCAAATATTAAAATATAGGTAAGATTATAACTGAAGCAATGGCAAACACTAACTTAGAGATTCTAAAGGTGTGCTTTACAGATGTGTTTTTTCTTCCTGAGAGATTTTGGTTTTCATGATGCTGTAACATGGGCTTCCCCCCCCTCCTTTGTTCTCTAGCCCGGCAGCAGTGCTGCGCTGCTTTTCCAGCTGGGGGAAAATGTTTTCCTTGCTAAACTGGCACTACCCCAGCAGATTTTTCCACGGAGTGTGTTTTGGGCACACCCTGGATATGGTGCATTTTGCAAGTGTCTTGTTTCAAAGGCTTTGGAGAAGCAAAGGGCTTCTCTGAGCCATTCTTGGCTAAAATGCTTTAGGTGGAAGAGAACTTTAAAAATTTACTTAGGTTTTACTTGTGGGATTTGTGAATGAAAGGAAGGACTTAAAAATGAAACTAGGGCCTGTGTGTTTACTAGTAATTCAGCTGGGAAGTGGAAAGAGCAACTTGAATTACAGTTGAGTCTGCAGCAGTTGTCTTTGTGTTTGGATCCAAATGGGAACTGGGAATGGTTCAGTTCTCCACTGCACTGGAGTTGTCTCCAACACCCTCTGGTTGTGGCTCTCTGCCTTTGAAAGGTTTGCTGATGTGCTTTGGTGGAATGAAATGGTTTGCTTAACCTAACATCCAGTTCTTTTCTTCCACCCCCTACCCGACCTTCCCTGTGATAAGGTTACTTTCTGGAATGCCTGCTCCAGCTTTGACCTCAGCACTGAGCAAGCTATTTATGGGAAGGGTACCTGGCACGGGTGCGCCGAGTTAGGGATTTGTTAATGATGCCTGGGATTTGTGTGTGGAACGTGCATTAAATTGCACCACATCAGCAGTGAGGAGGGTGTGATACTTTAGTGAAAGAGTATTTAGAAGAAGACTTGTGTTTGTTTTTGAGAGTTTAAATTCACTTTTTTTTTCCAAGACGGGGTGTCTCAAAACATTTTCCTACAAATGGGTCAAGTTGAAGGTTGCCTCCCAAACAGCAGCCTCCAGCTTTGTTGTTGCAGCAGCTGTCTGTGGCTGGTTGTTGTGCCCAAGCAAGGAGGTCATCACGGGGATGTATTTAAAGCTCTTCTGTTAGTTGTAAGCTGTCAGGTCAGTGAACACCTTGGCAGATGGCTGTTTTCTCCCTGGTGCTCATGTACAACCATGATGCCTTAATGGCAAAACGAGATGTTCCCTGCGATAGTGATGGCAGTGCTGGGCTGGCACAGCTTGTGACACTTCTGAAGCAGATTAATTTGTCCTGTCTTATGAATGAACATGAGCATGCTCTTTCCAGAAGTGCTTAATTTTCAGATGTTTAGCCCATTTTAAAGAGTTACAGCTCCCTTTATCTCTTAAATACATGCATCCTTACTGTGTAAAATACGTCATTTGTCTCTTGCTTATGAGCTGTTGGGAAGTGGGAGAAAAGGGGTGGTTTTGGACACACAAGTCACTGCAGTTTCAGGCATCTCCTTTGCAGCACTTGAGAGCACTGAGTTTGCCAGATAGTTGTTTCACTTCTTAAAAACTGCCTCCCAACAGGGTGGGTTTGTGAAATGTGGCTTCATTTGGTGGCTTGCCTAATAAAATAGTCAGTAATTTAAAACAATGCAAAGAAAAAAAAACACACACACCCCTATCATGGTGACCTTTTTTCTTTTAGACTCAAAACACCTGGTCATCAAATCACCAAAAGAGGGAAATAAGGAGGATTGGGATGCTCCTTATACAGCAGAGCTTTAGGCTCTTGTATCTGTGACATTTTAGCAGTTTCCATAGTAACACATAACGATGTTGTAAAAAATGTTGCAGGGATTTTATTTGTATAAAGGAGGAGCTTAAAATATTAATGTCAGGCAGTGTGAATCGGAGGGAAGTCTAAAAAAAAAAATGATGCAAGGTAGAAGGAAGTGGTTTAATGTATTGTCTGGAGTGAACAGCCATCTGTACATTGAACTCTTGGCCAGCAAAAATGAGAGGACTTCAGTCATCTTGGGAATGTTTGCCACAAAGTCTTTCCTCTGATACTACAGGTAAGGCTTTGGACATGTTCTGTGTCACTTGTTCTCCAAGTCTTGGTAAAAAAATACTTGATCTGAGAAGAACTTTTGTCCCAGTCCATGTGCAGCTTGATCCTGTTTCCTTCTTTTATGGTGTTGGTGATATGTTTGGAGCCATTGCCCTGTCTGTATTCCTGGGAGTCTCTGTAAGCTTAGTTGGGTTAAAAACTGGATGTCTGCATTTAGAAGCCTTTGTAGCAGAGTAGCTCATAGAGCTTTACATGCAATCTGCATTTAGTGAATTCCCTGATGGCTCCTGCTTAATGACCAATATTGAGCTTTTGGTGTTGTGGGGCTGGTGACATTGCATTGCATTATCAAATCCAATCCATTCTGGAGTAAGAAGCAAAGAGGTTTTATGTAGATGCAATAGGCATAAATCAGAACAAAACCCTGTTTAATGGAGAAAAACGGTTTAGAGAGGGATGTTTGTGTTATTTATAAATTAGAGTTGTGGGTCAGCAGCCTCATATTTCTGCCCAGTTTGGTGAACAGAGACAGTGAAGGGCAGCAAAAGGCATATGGTTCAGGTGTCTTTGCAATTAAATCACTTGTAGGACCCAAGCAAGAAATCCCCACTTTCCAGATTAGCTTAAACATCAGTGTGTGAATGTCTCATTTCTTTGGTTTTCTTTTATCCAGTTAGATATTGAATCTTTTTATTATTAAGTTAGGTATTAAGTCTTTTAAGTTCTGGCCCTACCCCAATAGCTTGTGGCCAAGGAGCTGCCATGAGCTGGTCTCCACCATGATCAGTGCTCCCTGGATGCAGCCAAGTGCTGGCTGGAGGTTAGCAAGGGTTGTTCCTGATTTTTCTCAGTTGTAATTGCAAAGCTTGGGCATGGTGACAGCTGGTTCTGCCCTGCCTTTGACTGATGTCTGCATCAGAAATTGAGTAGTAGTTAAGGTGTTTCTTCTGCCCTTTGGAGAGGACATGTCTCAGTGCAGCAGTTTGTGGACCTGGCTGGTTCCTGGGCATCTGAATGTTGCAAACCTTGTTGTTCCTTCTCTGTGAGCTCACAGGCACTGAGGCTGGTGTTCACTGGTGGGACTGTGTGTGCCTGTGGACTTCAGTTCTCACTGTGTTCTGCCACATAAAGGTACATTGCATTGCAGATAGAGATATCAAATCGTAAAAAACCTCGGTGCCTTGCATCCTGGCCTTTTATTTGTTGTTTTTAAACTTGCTTCTGTGTTTTAGGTGGCAGAAGCACCATGTGCTGCTGTCACCCACAGTGACTAGCCCTAAAAATGCATGGAAAGGGGGTTAATGAGTTCAGAGGTGGGTGCAGCAGCCACTAGTGGCCTGGGTGTCCCTTTCATGCACCCTCTTCAAGAAAGTCTGGCACGAGAAGAGCTCTGCACCTGGGGCAGAATGTTTGCTGTTCACCTGCAGTGTCTCTGTCACCATTCCTTCAGGAGTGTCCTGCTGTGGGTGTCAGCACCAAGGAATAACCAGCACATGGGACTGGGGAAGGGGCTGAGCCAGACAGGCAGCTTCAAAAGTGCTTTGGTGCTGGTGATCTTGTGCTTCTGACGAAATTTAACTGCTGTGGTCCCAGTTCCTCATCTAGGTGGTTTGATGTGAAGAGGTAACAGCTCTCCATGTTGCTAGTGGCTTGTTTTTCTGCTGCAGGCTCACATCCCAGTGACCAAGGGGAAAATATTTCTGTTTTGCAGCCCTTGCTATTCCTAGGCTGGAACAGTAGCATGAATAAAAGTTGCACCAGCTAAATCTGCCTATTTTTGTGTGAATTGGAGCCCTTCTCCATGTGACTTGTGCTATTCCAGTGCTGGCTATTTCAAAAAAATGAGACAATTGGCCTTCTGTGAATCTGCATTTTGAATGCAGAACACTTGCAGGGCTCTTGCTCCATGTATGCAACATTTTGTGGTATTGGCTTTATACTGTCTCAGACTAAAACAAGAAAATTATTCTCCTTCTGTTCCTTCTGTGTTGTAGGTAGTTCTCTGATCTGCAGAAATTTCTGATAGTCTAAAGGGAAGATGCTGTTGATACTGAGGCAGCAGAAAATCATTCGAAGGAGCAACCACATTAGGAAATCTTTCAAGGCATTATGATTAACCACTTCTCCTATGTCAAGGCAGATTAAATTGATAAAGATTAATTTTCAAGTATTTTTTCAGCATAATATACACACCTGAGTGTCATCTAATGGATTGGTCACGTATTGGTCAAAGTCTTACCATTTTAAAGAAAAGAAATCTGAGTAGTAGTCAGCCACTTAAAGAAAATTCTTCAATGTGATGATTCATGTTGTGCCTAGAGACAGCTTTCCATATCCAGCCCTTACTCACTCCACCTCCCATCCCCCTCTCCCTGCCTCTGGAAATGGGCAAAAAGCCCAAAACAACTTAACTCTTGGTTATTTAAACCTATTTTTAATAAATGATACTTGTAGAAAGTCTTACCTGAAGGCTTTGATTGACAGTGTCTCGTGTATTAAATCTTAAACTGGCTTATGAAGTGTGTAACTTTGCTGGTTGGGTTCTTTTGTTTTTTTTCAGCTGCTTTTTGATGAATATGAGCTGTTCTTTGAATTCTTACTAACTGGCTGAAATTACATCTGTCTCTGGTTACAGCAGTTCTGTACTTGATCACCCTTTTGTGTGAATCTTTGACTTGTCAGACGTGCCCTAGTGCCCCTCCTCTCACTCCTACATCAGCTCTGCTTTTGTGTTCACATCCAGGGCTTTTTAATTTAAGGATTTCTCATTAATATAAGGAGTTATTTTTGCAGCTAACTCTCCTGTGTGCTGGCTGGTGAGGTAGCATTGATTTTCAAAATAGTATCTTCTCTAGAGGGAAAGCTTTTGTAACCCATTCTGGTTGTCATGGCACAGATCTGCCTTCCCCCCCCCCCTTACTTGCTGTTACCAGGCATGCTTTGGTGATGTTAAACTCCTGAAACCAAATGCCTCTTCAGGCTGGGTACAGGTAAGCCCTAATCAGATTATCTACTCTGCAAATTGAGTTGCTTATTTTACCAATGTTTGCTTGGGCTTGAGGCTTGAGCAGGTGAATTTGTGTGCTAGGACAAGCACTGTGATAAATGGAGGTGGGTTGATGAAGCTTTTTGGTGACTGTATGAGACTTAGTGAAAATTGTCAACTGTTTGCTTGAGTTTTCCATGTATATTAATTTCTTTCCCCTATGTTGACATGAATTAATTTCCCCTTTGTTTTTTCCCTCTCTCCCATGGGCAGTAGGTGCATGTTTGCCATCTTCTCCACTTAATGTCCTTCAGTAATTTCTGCAACAGCTTCTTTTGGTCCAAAGTTCACCCACTACTCAGATCAAGCAGTTGGGGTGCACAAGAACTGTAGTTGTCTTGCACCTAATTTCCTTTTTGTTCCTTTTTCTATCTTTCCTATGACCTACAAAGATGGTATCTGAAAACTGCTGGATGCTCAGTGATGCAAGTCCTGGAGAGGACAGAGAGAAAATTCTGTGGGTTTTTTCCTGCCTTGTTTTCGTGCCTGTGAAGGCTTTGGTGGGAAATTCCCAGAAGCTTTTTAGTTGTGATGCTCAGAGCAAGTGGTGGCTGCAAGATCTCAGCTTTGAGGGGGGAACGTCCTCTCTCTCTCTTGTAGCAGTAACAAAGTGGTCCCCACTAATGAGAATCTGTTGCTGTAGCTGAGTGTTACTTGGTGAATCTGCCATAGGAATCCTCTCTTTATTGTTTTCCTCTGATGTTGCAGCATTCCTCAAAATCACTTTAATCTAGTTCTTGTCTGCTTGTTAACAACCATCTGCATCCAGAGCACTTGGCTACTTTAAATGTTTGCTTTATATAATGAAACTCCCTCCCTTTTTGGGGCTTTCTAGTAGGATTTTTTTTTTCCCCCCCCCTCTGATGTAGGTGTTTGAATTTCTCAACTAGTCAAACTAGTACATAAAGTAATCTTCCTGTTCTGGGTCTTGCTGTAGTAGTCTTACTGGAAAAATATTTGTTTTCACTTAAATTTATTAGACCTGGGAGAAAATGATGTAATCCTCCCTCCAGTTTGAGAGAGTGAAAACAAAATTTCCAAGAATCCATGTTCAGTGAAGCCTTTTCACCCATAATTTCTGCTCCCCCCCTCCACTCCCTCCCTCTGGTCCTATAGATACTGGAGTTTTAAAGCGAGATGGATGTTTATTGCCCAGTGATGGGGGTTTTTGGGCAGATGAGAAATCCTGGGATGTGTGTGTGTGCCAGTCCTTGCTGTCCTTGAGAACTGCTGACCTGGTAAAAATGGGAGCTTTAATTGAAGTAATGGAGCTCTCGTGTATTTCCCTTCATTCCTGAGAGTAACTGGTCCAAGAGCATCTTGCTCTATTTGTTTGGCTGATGCTTGGCAAGATAAAGGAGGTTCTGAGAATTTGTGATTATCTGCTTAACTGTGGCTTATGCTGTTGTCTCCTACAATGCAGTGGAGCAGGGAGGCAGCACCCCCGCCCCCCCACCTCCTCCTCTCTGCCATGAGGAACAGCAGCTGCCTGACTTCCTCAAGGATTAATCATCTCCATCGTACCTCTGATCAGTTTTGGACACGCATTAGGGTAGAGAAATCAACAGAAAGGTTGTTTCTTGCTTCACAGAAATATCTTGGAGAATGTAAAAAAGAAATAATGCAAAAACCTCACTTAAATACACCCTTTTATAGTAATTGTAATTGCCCATTAGCATAGTGCTGGCTGGTATCACTCTGAAAGTCTTGGCATTTGTTGCAAGGGATTGTACAATAATACCAGAGGGACATTTTCCCTTTGTTCCAAGGTCTGTCTGTCTTTTTTTTGGGGTGAAAACGTGCCATAATCTCTCCTACTTGTGAACTTCTCGCCCTTGGAGCGGGGTGGTGGTACTGAAGTACAATGGCTGCATTAAGGTTCTGATTCTTTCCACAGCTCGTCCCAGCTAGGCTAATGAAAAAAAAAAATTGCCATATCTCTTCCAGAGCTGGGAATTCTCTGGGTCTGGGGAAGTGAAAATACGTAATAGTTTGGCAGTTCAGCCCACTTGGGACCCTTTGAGGCCACATAGTAACCAAGTTGCAGTGATGGCTCTTTGTTTCCGATACAATTACTTTTGTGTTGGCTTTTGTTGTGAAATGCTTGGCTGCAAAGTTTTTGAATGCATTTGAGAATATCCCATGTGTTTGATGCTTTCTTCTGACTTGTGCAAATCGTGTTGCCATGAGTCAGGAGAAGAGTGAAGCAGTTAAGTCTCAGCTTCAGCCCGGTATAATTTGTTCTGATGGGCAGTGATCTTGTTCACAGTGTGATTATGCATCAGATCTTGGGTTGTTGAACCTGCTGTCAGTCTGACAACGTTGCAGCAGATTTTAAAAATCCCAATAGGTTGAGAATCTGTGTTGTATTCTTTGCTTTGTGTGAACCTTAAAAAATTTTATCAAGCATTAATATCTGGAAGATGATGCAGTTCTACAAACTGTTTTCATTTGCAGCCTTTGTACATAGATTGCTTGGCTGAAAGTTGCCACAACTCCATTTTTTGGCTCTTGTTCTGGCTTGAAGATGTGTCAGGGTGACATGCTTTGCTCTTGTTTGTAAATAAAAACTAAACTGAAAAAATGGTATTTTATAGAATGGGTTGGAAGTGACCTCTAAAGGTCATCTAGTCCAGCCCCCCTATGATAAGCAGGGACATCTCCAACTAGACCAGATCGCACAGAGCCTTGTCAAGCCTGAACTTGAATGTCACCAGGGAAGGGGCCTCCACCATCTCTCTGGGCAACCTGTTCCAGTGATCCATCACCGTCATAGTAAAGAACTTTTTCCTAGTGTCCAATGTAAATTTACCCTTTTCTAGCTTGAAACCATTACCCCTTATCCTATCATTACCCTTCTTATGGGCCTCTTTCAGGTATTGGTGTATTTGCTTCTCTAGAAAAGCAAAGCTCATGGAAAGCGATGACTAGAGGGGGGGCGATGCCGTCTTCTCTTCCCCTCTCTCTCCCCCAGAAGAATAGCAAACCCTCCTGAATTCAACACCCCTCTTACAAAAATCTCCTGGGGAGACTGATCTTGTGAGTTTTCTGAGAAAACTGAGGAGGGCTGGAGTGATGATGGAAGCTCTGCCTCTTGTACAAGATGTTTCAATGCTGCCAATCAAAACATCATCTAAAAATATCCCATCGTCTAGAAGAATCTATTCTTGCAAATCAGAACCTGATATTAAATATCACGCTGGTGATGGCAAAGGATCCAAATTAAAGAAGCAGACCAATATTTATTTCTTTTCTCCCTTTGGATATTTGTTGCAGGCCTCACACAGGATGCAAATAAAATCAGTCCAAGCATGAGATCCTTCAAAAAATGTGGTACTTGGATTGCAGGGGAGTTTGCTCAGAAGGTGGGAACTGGCTTGCTCTTCTCTACAGAGCCTTTTTTTTCCATGTTGCGTGCCTGGTGTCTTGGCATGAAGTAAACATTATCTAGTCCTTTTCAAAAGTCCTAAAGTAGAGAGTGTGTCTTGGCTGAACCTGTTTGAAAGGGCTGGGGAAAATCTATCCAAGAAAAAAAAATTCCTGGTAGAGCAGCCAACAGCGTGTGTGACACAAACCACTTCTGAAGGGGTGGGGGTGGCACAAATAGAGTGGTTTGATTTGGCTGTGGGAAATCCAGGTGAAAAGGGAGGGTACAGTTAAGATAGAGCCATCTCTTTTAGCATAAAATAATTCAATTCTTGGTGTTTTCTGACTAGTTCTTGATCCTGTGGTATCTCTTCCCACCTTGTGCCCTGTGTTTCCTAATCTTCTGTAGAACAGGAGCATCTGTCCTGCTCTGTAGATCACAGAGCTGGGTATCTGATGAGCTTGGCCATGGGGATCGTTGCTCAAGTTGTGATAAAGGCACCTTCCCAGAAGGGATGACATTGCATGAAGCTCCAGCAGGGAAATGAATCCCATTCAGGTGCTGCTCTTGTGTTCCTGGGGCTTTAAAAACCCGATGGGGTTACCAGCTTGAGGTGGCCCAGATCACAGGGCTTTGTTTAGGGAGGTAGAGAGCTGAAAAACATGCCTGTGGTGACCAGGGGACTCCCTGGGTTGTTGCCTGGCCTCTCCCCATGTGGGGCAGCACTGGGGTCATCTTGTCCAGCTTGTTCATGGATGGTTGCCTCTTCTCTCCCCATCCAGCCCTTTGCTCCAGTGTTGTGGGTTGAGGACTCCCCTGTTTGCATTAACAACAGGGAGGAGCAGTGTAGCAGTGGCAAACCTGCCACGTCTACTTGGTACAAACCTGCATTGTCCTTGACAAGGAAAGAGCCTTCCAGTAATTCACCTTGCCAGCAAGAAAGGGATTTGCTTTTTTTTTTTTGGTGTTGTTTTTTGTTTTTAAAAGCAGCTGAGTTGCTTGAAATCAGTGCAATGTTTAGTGACACCAAAGGAGAATACACTTCTGTGGGTAGGAAATTGCTCAAGACAGCAGTTTATTCTTTCAGTCTATGGATTTTCAGTCAATGTGAAAACCAGGAATGTGGCTGTGAACTTACTATTTTGATTTCTTGCTGCCTCAACATAGAAAGCATCTTGGGAGAATGAAGTGGTGAATCTCTATCTATAGGAGATTAAATTACTACTACATTCTGTGTAGCTTTTTAATGAAGAATCAGAAGCATTGTGCTCTTTTGTGGGAATCATTAGCCACTTAATGAGTTGAAGTACTGTGGCTACATAAAGATGTGTAAACAGGCCAAGAGGAATCTAAAGGATAATTCAGGTGGGATCAGAAACAGGCTGCAGGACCCCTGAGTCACAGAAATAAATGTGGTTGCCAGTAAGTTTACCAAGCAGTAGGTGAATCTGACTGTTAAAAAGTAAAAATTATCTTGTTTTCTTTTTCTCATGTTGATGTACAATCCCTTTTTTAGCTGTGTTTTGGACTACAGGGGATTGGGAATGATTTGTAGGAATTTATAGTGAGTTATGAAAGCCTGGAAAGATGTCTGTGTTCTGGAGTGTCTGTGTATGGGCACAGTGTGTGTGTGTGTGTGTGTGATAAATGAGGAGCTTCTTTTAAAGAAGTCTCTTTGTTTTGTTAAACCCCAGCAGTTTATTTTTGAGGCTCTGATCTCCCCAGTTACTGGTATGGTTCAGTTAATTGGCTGCAGAGAGGAAATCTGAAGGCTCTTTTTTATGTCATCAGAATATAATTTGATTAAAGCAGGTTTTAGGAGGAGCAGGAAGTTTAGGTATAGATGAATAGGTAAAAACAAGCATGTTTTGAGAATTTGAATAGGAAATCTTCATGTGTGAGGAGCAGCTCATAATGCAGCCAGATCTCCAAAAAATGCCACCTGGTTTGTTTCTTCAAATCCAAAACTCAGTCTTGCTCTTTCTCTACTTGTCAATATTTTTATTGCACAGAGGGAGTTGGGCTGGACTGCATAACTCTACTCCTGCAGCTGTTTCAGTGTGCTTTAAAAAGAAGGTATAAGAGCTAGGAGGATCTGCTCTTTGAGGTAGGTTTGAAATTTTGTAACATGAGGGTTAACACCTCTTCTAAAACCTGTCCTGACTTCATGTGAGTAACAGGATGCAAAACGCTTAAACATGATTGAATTGTTGGTTGGTTTGGTAGCCTGCTGGAGGAGAGAGTTAAGTAGTCTTCTATTACCTTTTGGGTGGTCCTTAATTGTAGCTTGTAGTTTCTGAAAATTCATTGAGGTTTCTCTTAATTATCACTTCTTACCACTTTTCTGCTAAGTGCTGCTGTCAGAACTAGCCTGGTATCAAAGCCACGACCCTGCTGCAGCTCACTCTACCTTGGCTGAGCCACCTCTGATCTCACCTCCACAAGCTGTCAACCCCCACCTCCTAAGAAAAACAAAACCCAACCTCAAAACAGAGTTTACCCAAAACTTGCTTAGCAGGTGGAGCATCTGTTATTGCATGAATTTGTTTGTCAACAGCATTTTGCAAACAGGCTTGAAGATGTTTTGCCTTGATCCGAGAGGCTCCCAGGAACTTGCAGTCTCTTTGGAAAACATGTAGTGAGAGGACAAGAGGTAATGGATTGAAACTGGAAGAGAGAAGATTTAGGTTGGACATGAGGAGGAAATTCTTGAGTATGAGGGTGGTAAGACCCTGGAACAGGTTGCCCAGGGAAGCTGTGGCTGCCCCATCCCTGGCAGTGTTGAAGGACAGGTTGGATGGGGCTTGGAGCAGCCTGGGCTGGTGGGAGGTGTCCCTGCCCGTACAGGGGGTTGGTACTGGATGATCTTGGAGGTCCCTCCAACCCAAACCATTCTGTGAATCTATGAAAGCTGCTGGTGGGATTTAGTGTTGTCCAGAAAGGCTGCCTATAGATTCATGCAGTTTTTATTATGGATTTCTCAGAGTGAAGCAGCCTCTCTGTTCATGTGGGGCTGTTTGATTGTTGGTCAAATTAATGAGAATGCTGAAGGTAGAATCAATTAAGACCTTTTTTATTCTCTTGCTGTCAGATATATCCTTTCCATTTCTATAGCATTTGGATAGTGGACCTTGTAGATCCAACTGTCAGAGTTTGCTGCCTTGCTGTTGGAAGCAGGTAATAGAGCAACACAGTCTAGCTTCTGCACTGCTGTTTTTTTTGTAACTTGCTATGGCAGAGGCACAGGGTGGTTTTAGAAGTAGCTTTTAAAGGTGGGACATGTGTCAAGAAGAAAACAGCCTGTGAGCTTTACTTAATAAGCTTTCAAGGGTAATTAATGAGTTGCAAGTATATTTGTTGTTAATAAACAAGCTGAGTGCAGTGACCAGTTTTTCTAGGACTTCATTTATAAGATGGAATAGACTTCTTGTAGCTTTTTTTGGAAGTTCTGGTTGTATATCAGGATACAAATCACGAGTTCTTTGCCACCTTATGAAGATGGAAGTCTGGGCTTGGTGACTGAGGAGAGAAAGATTTTTTTCTTAAAATTGGCAGCTGCTGCTTTTGAGCTCTCATGGGCCATACATCGTTTTTTATTTTACTACTTTCCCTCTATTTTCCCCACCAAGCTGGAGACTATGAAGTACGTGGTGTTGCACTATGAAAGCAAGCTGGTCTATTTCTTGCATGTCTTCTGTGTCTCAAGTTGCAGTGGTAACAAGTAGGTCCATTGCCAGAGCTCTTCAAGGATGGTGCTTCTGCAGGCTGCTAGCAGGAGTAGTCAACATAGTTTCCTTGCAGAAATTTATTTTTGAAGGAGAATGGGTACAGACAATTCTTGATCAAAGCCCCAGTGGGTTTTGCAGGATATTATTTTTTTTCCTTAGAGAAATAAGGGGAAAGTGCTACCCTGGGAGGTAGAGTTTATTTACAAAATGTAGCTGAACATCCCATTGTAACTCTTCCCTGGTGAACGTGCAGCATCTCTGCTGTCTGTAACCATCTCAACCAAGCTGAGAAGGAGCAGGCAACTATTTGGGTCAAAAAGAAGCTTGGTGGCATCTGGAGCCTTGCCCATGGTGTTGTCATGATGCCTTGGCCTCATGAAACCCTGAGGTTCTGCTGTGGGCAGCTCTGCTGCACTGTGTGAGCTTTTCTAGTCTTAACAGGTGTCTCCCTGAAAATATGTGCCAGTATTTTCTGTCTGCTGGTAAAGAACAGTATTCCTTTGTTTCTGTTTGGAGAGGGAAGGGAAGCCAGCCAAGTTCAGTGCTGCTTCATAGCAGAACATATCTCATTGCTTTGAAGTTATATGCTTCTTAAAATAAAATCACCTAGACTGTAGCTCTGCAATTCTTTATTGCAGTCACTGAAATATGTTACAGTTAACAATCACAATCTGCTCCTAAAATGTATTCTACTAAAATTCTGTCCAGTTTTTAATCCTTTGTTGTTGTTGTTGCTCTGATGTTTGAGAGAGAGCAAGTTTTGTGTATCCTTTTGACTTGACATATAACAAGCCCCACCATTTATCTAGCTAGTCCTCTTTCATGGCCTCAGATGCCGTGTTTGCCAACTACCTGTGCTCTAACACTGGGTGCAAAGACACTTAAAAGACTGGACATCTCTTTGATTCTGAGGAGTCCAAAGCAAGGTGCAAAGAAATACTGCTTGTCAAAATCAAGGTTCATAAAGCCATTGCACAGGTGGTATTTTCTGGAGGGTATTCAGATGAAGTTGATGATTAACCCATTCCTTTGCCTGGGAATTTCTGAATCTGAGTACAGTTGGTAGTTGAGAAATACCAGGGTGTTTCTTTGCGTGGGAGTTTGTGGGAGGAGGGCGGTGGTGGCAGTTGAGTGGTTTTGTGAAGCTTTTTTTATTACAGGTCCTGGGAGACTGAACTCTTGGAAGACATAATAAAATTTTGTCTCCCTTTATAGCAATTGAGCTGCCATGTGGGGGTTGTGCATGTGTATTCTCTCCATCTTCCTTTTTCAAAAAGGAGCTTACAGAGGAGTTGGGAAGTGTGTGGTGTGTTGGGCTGCTGGACTTGAGCAGCAATGAATGTAATTCAACAAACCCCTGCTTAAGATACAAACCCCCTGGGAATCTCCAGATTAAGCTCCTTTCACTCAGTGCAGTGGTTCTTCTCTGCATCTGATGCAGGTCTAACATTTCCTCCCCCTGAAGGATGAGAAATGGCACCTTGGGGAAAGGTCTGGAAGGCTCACAGTGCTTGAGCTGAGCACCCTTCTTGTGTCAAGCTCCTGTAGAGCAGAGTGCACAAGTTTCTCTTTGGTTGAGCTCTCAGATTTGCAGTCTTACAGTCCACATATGCAGGCTCTTTGGTCGTTGAAACAATTTGGGTACGTTCAAGAAAGTCTTGACAAGTTTTAGCTTGTTCTTTGAGCATCTTTGTCCTTCCATTGCAGCAGCAAGTGCTTTCTCCTGCACTGCAGAACAGCACAGCTCAGTGTACCAAAAGACTCTTCTTTGAGTCTATGGTAGAAAGAAAAGCCTTTGGAAGAGATGGGGGGGGGTTAATACACTGTTTGAACAGATGTTGGCTTCCTTCCTGACCTCTGGGAAGGCTTGGGACCCTTTGTTGGAGCCCTATTGCATAAGAACAACAGAGAAGGGAAGATCTAAACCAGCATCGAGTGTCCCAGTGCGGCTCTAATCCTCTGGTGGTTGTGCTGCTCAGCCAACTTCAAATAGCTGCTGCTCAGTTCTGGTGTCACGAACTCCATGGTTTGTGTTCTTTTAGGAAAACCTCTTGACTGAGTCTAAATCATCTGTATATGGCTAATTTAAAACACCCCTTTACCTTGTATCATTGCTGTGTGGAAGAACCTCCTCATGCATACAGGGTGAATTTGTCTTCTGCAGGAAGGACCATGCACATGATTTAGGTGCTGCCATTGGGAGGATGATTCCTTAGGGCTACAAGTGCTTGGGATCAGTTTTGAAATAAATTGCTTTTATGTCCTGCTTGTGTCTTGCCAGATATCCTAAAGGTACATGTTCATCTTCTTTCCCCAGCAGTACTGGGAGGTATTGGGTAGAGCCAGTTCTCTGCATCTGTGCAAAGAAGAAAAGCTTTAATTGGTACATTCAGATTTCCTTATTGGACACTCGAGAATCCATATGGGAGAAAGGCTTCATGATATCTGCATTCTTACTGTGTGGTGAAGATTTTACTTCGCACCTCTTCCCCGCTTAAACTCAAAAGAGTCTGTAGTGAAGTTGTTCTGTAGAGAATTATGCTTAAACAGCCTGAGCACTTGGATGCTCAGACCATTGAGTCTGCCTTGCATAGTGAGGTGTGTGTGAAAATGTATAAAAGTTGTCATGTTCTTTGTTAGTACACACCCTTTCCTCCTTTTTAGGAAAGTCGATGTTAATATCTCAGTAACTCTCACAGCCGTGATTTACGGCCTAGGCAACTGCTTTTTTTTTGTTGTGATTGCAAATATTTGAACATTTTCTTGTTCTCATTAGGTTAAGGATGGCTCCCTCTGTCAGTAGTAGAGGCTTCGATCATGAACTTGGGACTCAAACATGTGAAAACACTTGGGGTGAGGTGTATTGGAGTATAAGCTGCAGCCTCCCAGCTGTTCAGTAGGGGCTTGTGTGTGTTTTTGTTCTGTTGCAATTTTCATGCAGGGATGAGGTCTTAACATGTCTTTAGGATGGGGCAGTGTGAGAGGCAGGTTCTGTACGTCATGGAACACACGTCATGCTCTGCCTTGCTTCATCTCTGCTGAGAGTTGCTTAAGGGTACAAGCTCCCCTGCTCTTCTGAAAGCTCTTGCTCGAGCCCAAGGGTGGAAATTCATAGGCTGGATGTTGGCGAGGAGATGTACAGGTATATTGTTTTCTAACATTAAATATCACCCTTCTCTTGAATAGATTAATAAATAAAACCACAGGCCTATTGCACACGGCTATCTCTTGTACTCCTGGCACAGATAAATCCTAATGGTGGATTTGACCTCTGTTATTCTAGGAAAGCTGCTCAGCCTCTTCTCCAGGGATACTACTGGTGTCTCGGTGCCTGTGGTTCACCCTTGTTCTGCCTGCGTGGCCCTGGCCAGGGCTGCAGCTGCTCTGAGCTGGGCACTGCCTAGTGATTAGTTTATTAGAGAACTGGGAGTGTGTTTGAAAGGTTCTGTAATCAGCAAAGTGCCTGTCACCTAAAACTGGCTTTCTGTTTTCTGTGCTGTGATATTTTAAGTTGAAACTTAAGGGACTTATTTTAGGTATGATGATAAGCTCCAGAGGAGCTAGCATGTCTTTATAGATATAGGTATATATTCCATACATATTAAAAGTATCTGAGAAGACTAAAAGAAAAGTAAAACATGGAAGAGTATTTGATTAATGTCCCTTGCTGTTGGAACAGGTAGTTCCAATTAAGGCAGACTAACTGATAGCAGTAAGTTTCCTCTTTAAGGTCACATTTTTCTACTCCAGATTTTCTTCCAGCTGGTGTTGGAAACGTGTTCCAGGATTTGCTCGTCCCGTTTAGCCTGTCCCTCCTTGTGTTCACCCTCTGACCGTTGTACCCTTAGACCAAGGTTAGGTCTGGGTTTGATCCTATCGGCTGTTATTTGGAGAGCTGTAGGTGCCGGGTGTGTTGCAAGGTGTGTTTGGCTTGTTGATGTGCTGAGGATTCTGGACCTGCCCACGGGTACCGGCTTGTCTCCTGCTCCCGGCGCCGCTGGGCCCCACGCGGCCGGTCACACAGTGCATTCCCAGCCTCCAGCTGTGAAATTGAGGAGTCCAGCTCATCCCAGACACTGCCTGGCTTCTCCAGCTGCTCCCCATTAGTCAGCAAACCTGCTTTCTTCCCCTGCTCCCTCTCTGCAGTGAGATGCTCTGAGCTTTCCAGGCTGTGGTTCCAGCTCAGCTCTGCCCTGCTGTGCCCATTAAGGAGGCAGCAAAGGGAGAGGGTCCCTCTGTGGTGGGGGAAAGAGATTGCCAAACTGCACCTTTTGTGAAAGACATTCTTCTTCTACCTTATTCAAAATAAAGGGAGGGTGGGAGGGCAGATTTTCCCTCCTATATGGCAGCAAAACTCCTTTTTTTTTTTTTTTTAAATCCCCTGAAACTTTCAGTCAACTCCTGCATCTTGCATTCAACCTGTTCATTTCAGCTGATGGTATGCCAGCCTTCCTGGTATTTTCTACCTTCTCTCAGTACCCTGGATAGCAAGGTTTGTTTATTTTCTCCTTCCCAAACAGCACAGTGGTGAAGTGTTACTGCATGAGCAGCCTCAGCCCAGTGTCCCAGTGCTCTGTAGGCTCCCAGGCACTGGATTACTCAAGATACCAGTCCTGGATCTTGAGACTTACCTCACCAACAAGGACAATATTCAGAACTCCAGCCAGGCTGTTCTTTATTAACAGTAAGAAAATGGTGAAGTCCTAGGAATTCTGTAAAGGCATTTGATAAATGAGCACTCAGTGATGTACCACGAGATAAACTTTTGGTTAAAGAATGAGTTCTGTTCCGGGAATACCTTGCTCAGTATCTAGAGGCTTCTTCATGCAGGAGTGAGACCTGGGCTTGAGTACTCTGTTGAAGAAAGCTGCCTTGCTGTGGCTTTCTGTCAAGCTGCCATGTCTTTTATCTATGCTTGTAAACTGCTTTGATTGCTTCTTGTCTGAACCTAATTTTGAAGCTTAATGCACAAATATTTATATAAATACTTCCAATTTATATGTCATGTTTTGGTGAGACCTTTTAGAGCTTTTCTTTTCACTCAAGTTTCTCCTGGAAGGAGTGTGCTGTCTCAGCGTGGAGTCATAAGAACTTTATGGGCCATAAAGTTGAGACTTTTCAAACTCTGCAAGTGTCCAATGGCCAAAATTAAGCTGCTTTTTTTTTTTGTCTTTCAGGTTTTAAGGGTAATCTTCTGCCATGCAGGAATGGGTTTGGGTATTATTCAATTTAGTTTTAGGTTTGGAACTTGGCTGTGTGGATTTCTATCCCATCTCTACCAAAAGCAGACACTTGTGTAGCTGTGTACTGACAAGCAGAAAGACAAATTCAGAATGATCTGCTCTGGAAAGGATCCAAACATTTTAATTTGTGTTTATGTAATTCTAGTATCTCTGCTAGAGCCAAGTCTGCTCTCCTTAGACTTGATGATAATGCTTAGCACATGTAGTGTTTTCATCTCGAAAGCACTACACAAACATTAAAGCCTAAATCCTAGGTTAGTTAAACTTCCTTTTAGCTGATATTTCCATAGGTTGGAGAGCAGGCTGGGATCTGCACAAGCCCTGTCATGTTGACTGGGAGCACCTTGCAGGATGGGCTGGCAAAGGGTGCTAAAAATAGCTGCTGATGGTTCCTCTGGGTAATGGAGGAAAACTCCAATCACTGAGGAATATGAATCACTTTACTGATCTGACCAGAAACCCGGTGGTCACTGGGTTTCTGCTCAGATCAGTAAAGTGATTCATACTCCAAAGTGATTTGAGCAGAGCACTGGATTGATTCTTCTGGTGAGAGTTTTTAAATATTCATGTGGGTCGTAATTGGGTCCATGTAACTGGTGCCATTTCTAGTAAAATGACGAGATAACAGTGAGCTCTTGCTTCACTCACTCTGCTCAGGGACCAGATCTTGACTACTTCCCTGCTGTAACACCATGTTCCAGAAGCCATGAAGCTGCCTTCGTTCCCATACCACCGGTAATTACTTAATCAATCAAAGGACTGAATTGGGAAGCAAAATGGTTGAAGTAAGCACAGTTACTCTGCAGGTTCTTCTGTTGAGACCTCCAGAGGCCACATCACTGTTTTTTGGGGGGGAAACAGGTTAGGGATGTTTTCATTCCCAGGGACAAGAGGACACCTTTCAGGGTGTTACACCCTTGAGAACCGTTTCGGCTCGCTCGGTGTTGCGGTGAAGCTTTACAAACCTTTATCTTTGTGCTTTTGCTAGTGGGCTATTGTTGCTTCCTTTAGTTCACTTAGCAGAGCAGGTGGCCTTATTCTTCAGTGTCTTGGCAGATTTCCTCTTAAGCCTTATTTTAGAGAGTTGAAAGAGGAAGAGGGCATAGGGTGCTTTTTGAAGCTGTATTCACCAAGGGCTGTATTCCCACCAGCGTTGTGAAGTCTAGAATAGTTACCCCAGGATTCTTTGCTGTTTTGAAGCAATTACAGTTTCTCAATCTTGAAATGGGGGATGTTGTCCTATAAAAAAAAATTTAAAATATAACCAGGAGAAGCACAGAAATGTGCAGAGAAGGATCATAGGTTTTATTCACTGCCCTGGGATTTATCCACTTTGTCTCAAGACAGGCACAGGTTTTGCAGGAGCTTGTGGAGGCTTGGGAAGATGAAAATGAACATGGTCAGCACTCTTCATCTTTGAATAATAGGTGGTAGAACAGAATTGCTGCATAATGAATTTGGACATTTATTAACCCCGTCCTTCCCCCTGCCTTTGTCCCACTTTCTGTACCTTTGAGTAAAGCCTAATCCAGAGTGTCTGGTGAGCAGATGTAGAGATGCTGTGCTGCTGCAATTAGATAATGGTTTTTCTGGTTTTACATATGTTTTCTGAGCTAACAGTTGAAAATGGGTGCAGCCTGTTCTTTCCCTGCTATGTGAAATCAATAGAGAGGCTTAATTTTTTATTTTTTATTTTTTTTTAAAAGAATTTCTTTTATTACTAAGTACATTTTAAAAGGCTATTGGTTTTGTCAACGGTCTGAAAGGGAGACAGATGCTTGTGATAGATTGTTCTTCTGTGTGTACTTGAGGAAAAAAACTGAACACTGATTTTGTTGGAGGACTCCAGCAGAGTCTGGCTGTGTCACCTCTGTCATCTTTCCATTAACTGCTGGACAATCTGAGTAATCAAATTCTCCAGTGAATTGGAGCTTGGACACTTTCGGTTGTTTGCTCTTTTCTTTGTATATGATTCAGTTAGTTTTGACTGGGACTTGGGGAGGATGACTCCAGCTGGGGTGAAGCACTGGGACTGCTTGTTAAGAAGAGGTGCTTGTTCCAAGTCTGTTTCACCTTCCTGATTTCTAATTATGTATTTGAATTTCTCCCTGCTTAGATCACCTGTAATAAATCAGATACCTACAGGTTACCTGATACAGGTCTTTTAAATGATGTTTCCAGTAAGATTTTTAACAATCAACTGCTGGAGGATTGTTTTTAAGGACCTATAACTGAGCTTAATTTGAGCACAGTTGTATTTCAGTTCTAACTCAGCCCAGACATTTGGGGATGCCCCATGCATGTGGCTGGATCATAGACTGGTTTGGGTTGGAAGGGACCTTAAAGATCATCTAGATCCAACCCCCTGCATGGGCAGGGACACCTCCCACTAGACCAGGTTGCTCCAAGCCCCATCCAGCCTGCCCTTCAACCCTTCCAAGGATGAGGCTGTAGGATTCTCAGCCCCACATGCAACTTAAAGACCTGACTGAAGCTGTCCAGGTAACACCGACATGCTATCAATAACTAGTGACTTCCCAAACATAATTAGTTTCTTGATTGTCATCTTAATAATGTGTGAAGCAGGTGTAACCTCCACCCAAATCACATCCCCTTCCAGCAGGATTTCCAGATTGGAGAGGTAGGATGATGATCAGTGCAGAGCGGAGCTGTTGAGTCCACTTCTGCCCTCCACGAGCTGCTGAGAACACATGATGGAGTAGGAATTGAGGCAAGTAGTAAATATGCCTAAGGAATGGAGTCTTGCCTGCCGCTTTTCTTCATATTTAGGCTTTCTTTGAAGAAGGTGGCATACATTGGATCTGATGTCAGTGCTTTCTGCTGGCTCCTTGCCATCTGGGTAACTTATAATCGAGATATGCTTTTAGGCAACCGATAGTTATGGAAATTTGCTGAAGCTGCAGTTCTTGATCCTTTTCCAGCCATCTTTCAAATTCTAATTTCATTGATGTGTTCAGCAGTGGGCAGTGGAGAGGCCATGTCACTACTCTCCGAACCTTCTGAGGGAGAATTTAATGGGAACTAGAGTGAAATCCTTGGATTAAAGCCTCCACAATAGAGCTGATTCCATGGAGTGATCCAAACACTTGGCTCTGTCTCTCAAAAATACCACGTCAAAGCACAGCTGAATGTTTTAATACTCTTAGTACTTTCTGGGTACTGATGGTTGGGATACATTGCTGGGAGTGAAAATATTTCCTGCTTAAATGTTCCTTGGATGAACACACAGTGTGCATGGACAATACATCTTGATCTTCCAGGGGCTGGACTTAAAAGAGAGGACAAGACTGAGATGGATAGAGCAGCACAATGCACTGGGCAGTGGGACAGAAAAGCTGCTGGAAGGAGACAAAATGATACTGAGAGACCTGGCAGGAGAAGAAGGAAAGCAAGTGTAGAGAAATGGTGTCAAGAACACTTTTTTCCCTGTAGCTTTAGATTATAAGGCCAGATGAGATAACTTTTGTAAGAGATCATTGTAGAGGCTGGGTGATTCAGCTGAGTAAATTCCTGTTTGCTTGAGCTAGAATGGGTTTTCAAAACCACTCTTTACTTCTGGCTTGAACGTGCTTAGTTTGATGTTGTAGCCCATCAGTTCTTGTTCCCTCCCTTCCTGTTGGGAAGCTGTGTACTAAATACCAGTACTTGTGGACATGATTTTGTTGCCTCTTGCCATCTGAAGAGAGCTCAGATTGGAATAATGGTGTGATGGCTTTTTTAGTCCATTGTCGTGGTGACTTAATATTGTCTTGCTTGTGAGTGGATCCTTTTCCTATTATTATTTTTTTTACAAGATTTCATAGTGGTGATCAAATTCCAACAGTGCCTTTGCTGAGTGATCAGAAAGTCCTTTAATGCATCTTTTCAACTCACTCCCTTTAGAGAAAAAAAACCACAAAAAACAACAAAACCCCCAATATTGTAATTCTGGCCCATATTATTTTGTGTCTTCTAAATATGGTCAGAAGTGTTAAGTGTGTTTTCATCTTTTCATTTGCTGTCAATACAAGAAAACCATCTTGCTGTCATCTTACTACTTTTTGTTCCTTCAGTCAAAGTTTATTTAGGTTTTTTTGTTGTTGTTTGAGCAGAAACTACTTAAAATGCCTCCTGTTCCTGGTCTTCCCTTTCAGTTGCTCATCATCTAGGATATGGTTTGTCTGCTGTGTGTGTATGAGAACCATGCAGTTGGCTTGGTGAAGAAGCTGTGGAGCACCCAAGATGTTTTTCAAAAACTTGACATTAAACAATTAAATGCTAAAAAGAAAAAAGGATTTTTTCTTTTTTACAGAAGTGGAGCTTCAGGCTTGAAAAACCTGAACGTTTATAGAAGACACTGAAATGGTGTTGCAGGGAGAAGGGTGTCTTGGGATTGTGTCAGAAGATGAGATGAAGCACCAAGACCTCCCTTTTTCTGCCAGATAGCTGAATGTGCTAGCACAAGAATTTCCTTTAATGCACGCAGGTGATAGTGGGAAAGTTTGCACAAAGGTTATCTTGGCACCAGCAGGAGTTCTGTTGAAGATGAAAGGTAGTGTGCCCTAAATTCATGCTGTCCTTTAGACCATAATTGTAAGTGCACTTTGGCTCCATTCCCAGGAGGACATTGACACCTCTCAATTTGAGTTGCTGGTGGGTGAACAGCACCTTGTGCTCAAAGATGTGATTTCCACCTATGGGGCCTCTGCCCACAGGGAGACTTTTTTCAGTTCATGTTTTTTAATTGTTGACTTTAGAGCACAGGGCTATGAAACTGAACCAGGTTTTCATTGAAGAAGTCCTTGGACTCTTCGTTCTTGGCTTTGGTGTTCTTGCCGTCTTCTTCTTCCCTGTCTCCTTTCACTGTGCTGTCTGTCTGTCATTGGCTTTCTCATTTCTCTGACCTATTTCTGAAGTGTGTTTGCACAACCCCTTTATGCAGTGGTTGCAGAGGAGTGTTTGAATTGCGACCAGACTTATTTCCTCTTCCTCTTTGTAATTTGTCAGGTCCAACAACTTGCCCGTTGGGGTTGGTGGGCTACTTCTGGTGTCATTTTGAATGTATGTGGTGTTGGCTTCAAAGCAGGGTTGTGCAGAGAATTTTCTGGTAGTGGCAAGGCAGGACAGAGCTGCAGCTGAAGCCTTGGAGGTTGGGATTTGTCTGTCCAAGTCCTGCCAGGAGGTGGGGTTGGATTTGGGTTGCAGCTCTTGCTTGCCCGAGTTCAACTTTCACAAAGAGGAACTTTATTTACAAAGCTCTGG
>NW_009951812.1:135381-139902 GCF_000747805.2 Chaetura pelagica | reverse complement strand
GGAATGCCTGGCATGAAGGGGAGCATTAAGGCTCTGTCACCAGTCCAGGTTCCTGAGTCCACACCTGTCAGTGGGTGGCTGCAGCCGGTCATCCCCTGTAGTTGGGGCTCTTGCCTTTCTCACATTGAAGGATTAAGGCTGGGATCTGCTGCAGCTGGTCTCAAACTCTGCAGAAGCCCAAGAGCCAGCTCTGGAAGCAGGAAGATTGCTTTTAGCACACAGCCTTGTGATGGGACATGCTGCTGCAGTCACAACCAGCACTGATGTGCCTCCTTTCTTGTTCTTCATTGCATATTCCAGAAAAAAACCAACCCAACAGTAAATTGCCAACAGTCCCCCAAATCTCTCTGTAGTAAGTGTTCATGGAGCAGAATACACTTGTGCTCCCGTTGCAGGACCTCACATCCTACCTCACAGCTCCTGTAGCAGGAAGGAGTGCTTTGAGATTAGTCACCATCCCTAGAGGTATTTAAGAGTCGCATAGTACCTGGGGACATTGTTTAGTTTAGAACTTGTCAGTGGTAGGTTGATGGTTGGACTCTGTGATCCAAAAGGTCTTTGCCAACCAAGGTGACTCTGAGTTTGGGTTCTTTTCATGCCTTGTATAAAGAGCTGAAAAAAAAATAAACAATCAGGGTTGGATGATGCCATACACACTGGGAACAATGCAGTGAGGTTGGATTTGTTCTGGAAAGGGTTTTATATTGTCCATGCTTTTCTGCTCGAGATAGGAAAGGAAAAAACAGAGGGAGAGGGAGGAGGACACAGA
This sequence comes from Chaetura pelagica, assembly GCF_000747805.2. Classification (NCBI taxonomy): domain Eukaryota; kingdom Metazoa; phylum Chordata; class Aves; order Apodiformes; family Apodidae; genus Chaetura; species Chaetura pelagica. The sequence goes on along the minus strand of NW_009951812.1, from coordinate 139,133 downwards.
GCAGGGCTGATAAGGTGGCTCCCTTTCAATTTCCTGCCTGCACGGTGGGGAAGAGATCTGTTTTTTCTGTGCTGCATCTGAGGTTAAGGATCTTTGTTCACACATTTTTATCCATTTACTTCCAAATAATATGTTGTTTCATTCCTTTTCCCCATAATTGAATGTTCCAGAGGCAGAGGTGGCTGGGAAGGGATGGCAGGATTTTTAAAACTTACTGGACTTCCCTGGCCCTGCTGTGTAGGGCCTTTCTCAGCAAATGTATCTAGGAAATTTTGCCACTTCCTTTGAAAACTAATTACTGCCAGTCTCTGATGCACAAGCTGGCAAGGTTGCTGTGAAATCAGAGCTCTGGGGGGAAGGGTGGATTTAAAAAGAAAAAAAAAAAGAGGAGGGGGTGTAGGGATTGAGATAAAATATTCCTTGATGTAGGCTGCTATAGATTGGATTGTATGTTTTCTTTTGTAAGTCAGATGTGCTAATAAACATTGAAGATGACTAAAGGGGAGGAATAGCTATAGCTTTTGGGTTTCTTTTAATTGTTTTTCTGGAGACATTGAGGGAAGAAAATGGAACACGAGGGGACAGAAAGAATTGCTGAACAAAGCGTGTCCTTTCCTTAGCTTTATGAAACAGTGAAGGCTTCTCTGGGAAGAACCTGAGCTGCAGGGAGGGAACAAGGGGAGAAAAAAAAGTGTCCAGGAGCATGTAACCAGTGGTGACACACGAATGGCTGCACATTCCTGCTCCCCAGATTTGCATAGGAGATGCCTCGTGTAGCTGAAAAAATAAAAAGCTCAAACAATAGCTTGTCTCCTACAAGTTACTACAAGGAGTGGATTGTTAACCTGCTGCTGACCCCTTGCCTTTTTCTTTAATTTCAAAAAGTGAAATAAAGTCTGTAGAATCACTTCTAAACTTGTGTGTGTGTGTGTATAAGCCACACGTTTTGCTTTAGAAGAGGTATAATTGCCTGCAAGCAGTTGGAAAGGGTGACCATCTGATTAGTGATGACCCAGGGTGGAAAAACCTCCCTTTGTTCTGCTTTTTCTCTCTGACCTCCACTCTGCTTGGGAGGGTGTGCTGTCTTGATCAGAGGGAGCTTTTTTTTTGGCATGTGTTTAATTAATTAAAAGAAAGAAGGTAGTAAATTGATGGTTACAGTGGAATTTCTTCTGTGATACTAAATCCATTCCAGTACAAAGCAGTCTTTTGCCTGGAACAATAAATACACCACAGATAACAGCTCCTCTTGAAGGTGAGCCAGAAATCCTCTGGCCATGTTACAGATGAGAAAAAGATGTCGAGTAACTTGTCCAGGATCAAAAGGCAAATCTGTGACGGAGCAGAGAATCAGCAGATTCAGGACTTGGGAGTCCCAGCTTTGAGCCTTGTCAACTGTAAGACCATCATCCTCCTCACCACTGCTCTGCCATGTAGCAGGAGACACGCATCAGCCACGGGTCAGGTTTCTGTAGTGGTAGAGCTGCAGTGACCTGCTCCCTAAGGGAGGATTTTCCTATGTGATGCAGTAAATTCAAGTATTTGAGTCCCATGTAGCTCACCATAGAGGTACAGACACACACTGCTGTCAGCTTCCCACCCTTCTCATTTGTCTGTTCTTCCTGCCCAGATGTGGATTTCCTCCTTGGAGCTCACCTGGAGTTAATTGCATATCTCTGCTTCTAGTGGTAGATCATCCCTTCTGTATAGACCTCTCATGAGCTGGTGCCTTTTGGCTCTGTAGAAGAAACGTGCCTGCACACTTGTGGCTTTATGTATTTGGACACTGTATTATCCAGATTTTATCATCTGAAACCTGTCTCCCCTTCCTAAAGTACGACCAGAGACCTAATAACTATTTGGTAATAGAGCAAAAGTGTGTTTTAGAGATGTAAACAGGTCATGAATTGAGGGAGTTGACATCTGAGGAGTTTGGGGTGCTGATGTCTTAGCAGAAGAACTGGAGAGAAAATCCAAGACTTGATTCTCCAGCCTGTTAACTTTAAGCCAGTATTCAGAGCCCTCAGAAATCACATCATCCATCTGTGCCCTTCTGAGCACCCCAGAGGGGAAGCGAGGTAAAAGTTTGTATGTGCATATATGTACTTGAAATAAAAGCTGTGTTTCATGTGAAACTTCAGTTAAATACTAAAATAAAACCTCCATAGAGGTGCTTTTGGTAGTGCTGTCTTATGAAAAGCTGTAAGAAGACCAGGAGGAATGTAGGAGTGTGTGGTTGTGTGTGGAGTTGGGGATGTGCTGGTGGTCTCTTGAGCTCTGCAGTGCAACCTGTACTTAGTCAGAAGAGAAGGGTGGGGGGAACTTAGATTTTAGTTGGACTGCAGCTCATATCATGGAATTCCTTTGTCTGAAGTACTGGTCTGAAACTAAGTGGATTTTCAGAATGCTCTGAGAGGCAGGTCTGGTTAGAGAACAGGCAGCACTTAAGTATCACACCTGCTTAAGGCTGTGCTGATGTCCCCCTCACCCCTTGGTGACAGTTGGAGTGAAGAAACTCACCTTTGCCTAACAGTTGTTTCTGTGTTGAAGACGTAAACGTACTATAAATGACAATTGCAGAAAAGCTGCAGTTAAGGATTTACTGTTTTCATCAGACTCTGGTTTAGAGAAGCTTGCTTCTTTACCCTTCACAACTGATAGGAGCAAGGGGGTGCCCACTTTTCTGGGCCCTGCAGAAAAGAGCTCTCTGCAGATTTATTCAGCCCTTGCTTCCTTCCCCCTCTAAGGCATGTGTGCTCTCTCAGGGTTTGAATTACCCCCGTACTCGTTTCAGGAAAATAAAGAGGGTGTCTGTAAGTTTCAACATTAAGGCCTTTGTCAGCCCACTGCGAGTGGCAGGGGCCTCCTGTGGATAAAACTATGTTTCGGGGGAGGTCCCTTTTTTACAGTGCATTGAGCTCTGTTGAAGGATAGAGTAGTTGAGAGCACCGAGCTTGAGCTCTGTCCAGGGGACAGGTGGAGCTCAAGCCATGAGCCTTTTTCCCCCTTTTCACTCCCAGTTTCTTGTGCTGAGCGTGTTTTGTCCTTGGGCCAAAGGGCAGCATATCCAGCTGGGGTGAAGGAGAGGATGTCCACCCCCGTGACTCAGCTCCCAGCCTTTGCTTGCCAAGTGGAGCCTTCAGTCCTTTCTGCCTCTATCACTTCCTAGCAGTTCATCCAGATTCTGTTGTTCAGCTGAGGTGTGTGCCACCTCTTACCTGTGCCTTGCCACTTGGGGAGGGTGTACAGGACAGCCCTCACACCTTTGTAGCCCTATGAAAGTGGCTCTGTTCCTACCCTCAGGTCTGTGGTTGGTGAAATACTCCTTTCTGCTGTCCCAGCTGTCTTGAAGAGGCCAAAATAAAAGTTTCTGCAGCACGAAGTGCATATGTGACTTGTTAGATGCATGTACTGTCAGTATGACCCACTCCCCTGAACTTGCCAGCTCCCCATGAAGCTGCTGGTGCATCTGTTTGCAGGGACTGAGTTGGGCAACACTGATCACAGCGACGCACAGAACAGCTACAGAGCCCTGCCTGGCTTTGGTCTGGCCTGAAGCATTCTTGTACTAGTTAAATCAGTAATTTGTTCTTAGAAATTGCTCAGTTTTAATTGCTGCTGGTGAACATGTTCAGAAGGTAGTAAGGGCTGAAATAGTTCTTCAACTGTCCTCTGTGGGATCATGCAGAGGGACTTTCAGATTCATTAACTAAGCTATTTGATGGAAAACTTGATAAAGGAGCCAGGAATGC
>NW_009951812.1:128766-134620 GCF_000747805.2 Chaetura pelagica | reverse complement strand
GAATGCCCAAGAAATTCACGGGTGTTGACAGATGTCTGCTGGTGTGAAAGCTGTGGCAAGTGTGAGCAGAGGGAAGTGACATGACGTGTGGGTTTGTTGCATGCAGATGAGATGAGAAGTTCCCTGAAAACCCTTCATTAGTGATACTCATTAGTGGCTGGAGTTGCCTTTCTGGAAGATTCTTGAACCTAGCCAGAGTTTAGTCCTTTCTTGGAAAGCAGAGATGCTCTTTTGTGTCTCCCATTTGATGTTTGAGTCCTGTGTTTCTTCAGCCCTTTGTGCGCTGGAGCATCTGTTAGAGAAGGGGTTTCACGTGGTTGAACAATGCAGATTGTGCCTTTTTTCTCCTAATGGAAATAACACTCGATTTCTGCAGCCTCTGAATGCTCTGTGTTTCAGGCAATCCTCAGCCACCCTTCCAGGACAGCTCTGGTCAAAGCTCCTTCCCACTTGTGCCCCTGGCTTATCCACCCCAAACCCAGAACTACCCCTGCGCTTACTGGGATCCTGGTCTTGGATTTCATCCAGTGCTGTGAAACCTTTCTGCATGCTGTGCTGGGGAACCTAATTGCTAATTCCTTGATTTATGCCCTCTGATCTTCCATCTCTTGTGCTGTTTGTCCACAGCTGAGTGGCCAGAAGCAGAAACCCTTTTCCCTGCCCATGCCCACCCCTAAGCTCCCTGGCTTCTTTGTGCTGTGTTTTTCTGTAGCTCCAGGCAAAACTGAATGTAGTGTGATTCACATCGGTCTCCTGTCATTCTCCCTCTCTCTTTCCATTTCTCTCTAGACTTTTTCACGCTTCTGTACCGTGTAGTAGTCCTTTAGCCAGGATTTTTTATCCCATTTCTTAGATAAAGGGCTTGGAGACCAGAAACATAGTATTTCTGTGTTAACTGGAAGGGCTCTTCTGGTTGAGAGAGGAAACTTCTCTTGGATTGATGCCAGAAATAGCACGGCTGCCCCTTCCCTTGAATAAATGACCTTCAGATTTAATACTGAGGTGTAGCTTTATCCTCTCTCTATTTTAGACTAAAGAGGCAATCTTTGTCTGCCAGGGGACTGTGTTAGGGCATGTCTGTGTAGGTACAAGTTACTCGTGCAACCTCCTCTGCGGAGGCGCAGAGCACTGTGACTACAGAGGGGTTATCTGCAGCTTTATTCAGTGGGTGTCCTCTTTTCCTAAAAGACCTGGTGCTTCTGTTACTTTGCGCAGGGATGACCACCCTGTGCTTCGAGCCAAAAAAATAAACCAACACAAAAAAAGCCATACTTTAATTTTTCTTACCACTGGGAAGCAACTTGGTTTGAAGGCTTGGAAATCAGGGCAAGCCAGAGCGAGTGGGCACGCGATGCGGTTGTGTACGTGCAGGTTGCTCCCTCTGCCTCCTGCAGCACAGCTCTCCTGGATGGGCTGGGGAAGCAGATTGTTTCTCCTTCTCCCCCAGAAGAAGGCAGGAGGGAGCTTGGGGAGCCTTGGGACTGCACCTGATGGGTGGATTTGTGCTGCTGATTCTGTTATGCGTCAGAGCTGCCTCTGTTTGCTCTTTCTGTGTTCCCTAAAATCCATTAGTTGGCCCTTCCTCCTTGCCCAGCCCATTTCATCTGTGTTGGGTTTTGATGATAGCTGCTGCTTCAGCTGCAAATCCTTCCTGCCTTCTACCTGTATTGTCCTAATGCTTACTATGTGGTCCAAACAAAATGAGTTTTTTCTCAATTTTTACCTCAGTGTGAGCTTAAAAAGCCTGCTTTAATGAGCAGTGAGGAAGACTGAAAAAAACAACACAACACCACAACACCTTAAGGAGAGGCTTTCATGGTTCAAGTATAGAGCAGAGCTTAATTCAGTGATGCTCAGACCATATTTATGAACACAAACCTTGTCCTGGAATTCTGCATTTTGAGACGTGTTTGCAAAACTCTCTCCTTGTCCTCCCAGGACATTAAAGAGCAGATAAGGAGAGTGAGATAATTTCAGTAGTGCAGAAATTTCCCAGGCCTAGAGAAGAAACCTGCCTCAGTGTGATCACTTCTCCTGAAGTTTCATTTTGATCTTGGGCTGCAAAACCTGTGGAGTTAAACAAAACCAGCCTCCCTCCCTGTGATCCGTGACAAAACACCCTTTGACCTCAGGTCTTAACGGCTGCATAATAAAAAGTGAAGAGGCTGAAGCTGCATTTTCATTCCTAGAAAGACTGGAGTATCAGTGCGACTCACTCCTTTTGTCTGTCAGTACTCAGTAAGGGTGGTGGTTGGGGGAGAAAGACCCTGTATCACCTGCAGGCTAAACCAAGAGGAAATCCAAATTGTGCTTTATTTGTTAGGCTCCTTCAATCCTGCTTGGGTTGGTGGGGATCAGAAGTTATTATGTGAAGATAGTTTGGGCAAATGTCTGCATCCTGTGTTAGTCCGTAGTGGACTTGGTGGACCACTTAAGGAGTGGTCAGCTCTTGCTAGGAGAGCTGGGGCTTGGGGGTCCAAGGAGTTCTCCAGTTCAAGGTTAACTATTTTTTCTTACATATCATAAGATAGTTTTCTTGGTGCTTTCTGAGTGGAAAGCTTAGATGACTGTAGTTGCACTTGTTTCTATGAAGTTAAGGGCAGCACAATCAGAAAAGTGCCTTTGCCAGTGCTGTTCTCCTTGTGGTCTGACCTGGGAGGTTTGAACATCCTGGAGAAGAGTTCCATAAATTGTGCCTTAAGTAAACTCTTCAGAACAATGAAAAGCATGTCCTGTATAAGTCCTGTTCTGACATGGTGTTGTATTCATGCTGTTGGTGAACTAGAGCTCGGAGCTACTGTTCTCACACTGGCAGTAATTTAACATAGTTTCTGTATTATGGAATATTGATTTACTGTGGAGCATAAAAATGTGCAGTACTCAGCAGAAGGGCCTCACCAATTGTTATGCTCCAGGAGCACTACTGCTCAGGAATGTGAAATAAATTTTCCCTTTTAACAATAGATCCTGATTTGCATAGTCTCTATTCTTGCTTCCCCAGGGATTGTGCCACTAATGGTCTGTAGTGAGAGCTCCCCCCCCAACTCCTCTATTTGTACACATACAAAAGGCTTTGCTGTTGAACAAGTGTAATAACTTTTCAAATGGTTTACTCTGTGCTGTGATTGTCTCCTCTCTGTTGTGCACTGAACTCTTGTTTGAAGAATTGAAGATGCTGACCACCCTCTTCCTTCTCTTTTTTTGTGTTTTAACTGCATTCATTTCAGGGAAGGTTGGTTTGCAGCAATCCAAAAAGTCAAATCGTCCTGTGCTGCCAAGTGTGAGGTGGTATCTTGGTGATGGGTGAATCATAGAATTGTTTGGGTTGGAAGGGGCTTTAAAGATCATCAGGTTCCAACCTCCCTGCTAGGCACACCTCCCATCAGACCAGGCTGCACAAGCCTCATCCAACCTGGCCTTGAACACCTCCAGGGGCAGCCACAGCTTCCCTGGGCAACCTGTTCAGTGCCTCATTACCCAGGAGACCAGGAGCTGGGAAGTGGCTTGTTTGCTCAAGCAGAACTTCTTGGAAAACACTGAGTGCTGCTGCAAGGCCTGCCTGTCCCAGCCCAGGAGGTGTTTCTTGACCATGGTTGTCCCAGCAGCTTTTGCTGATTTTAGAATGTTTTCTGGAGAGGATGCTGCTTTTCTGCAGGGCTGTGTTGGGGGATGCTTGGCTTGTAGCTTTTGGCAGTGGATCTGCCTGCATGTGCTTCTGTGGTGTTTTGGCAGCAAGCAGAGCTTTAGGATGGGGTTGCAATGTGTGCAATTTGTCAAGTATTTCAGGACCTCTTCTGTTAAAGAAATTTAAGAAAACTACTTGGACTGTTGTAGTTGATGCATTAGTGAGGAGAGTAAAACCAGCCTGTGTTCCCATGTTCTGGATCCTCTGAACAGGAGTTGCTGGTCCCTAAATCCTGAGTTTGCCAAAGGAAGGTTGTAAATCTCTTGAAGAAATCCCACCGTTAGTGAGAAGATGAGAAAAAGAGGAGCAAAATTCCTATTGGTTTATGGCTTCTGCCTCTTTCTGCTTTCTAATGAAAGAAGTGCAGCTCTCATGAAAAATAACGGATCTAAAAAAAGGTAGTGATTGTTCTGTCCTGTGCAGCCCAGACCTGTTAAGAAGGTGCTGTAAGCAAAATTACAACATTGATAAAGGGCCCTACTCACTGAAAAGAAGGTTATGCTCCTGGAAGTTGGTTGTGAACTTGAGCAATCCTATTTTAGGCCTTTTGGGCAGAAAAGGAGGGCATCTTGGGGCTTAGTCCCTATTGTTGAGTATGGAATATTAATTAGAGCTTTAAGGGAAAAGTTCCTAATGAACTGAAGGTGCATTGTCACACCTTGTGTGGGTGATTTAGTTTTACCTTTTTGTTCCTGGGTGGAGCTGCAGGGGTAACAAACTGCTTTGCCTTTTCTGTTTTGATGATGATCAGGCACATTCTGCAGGTTGGCAGCGTGAGCTCTGCTGCTGCCTGCAGAGCTGCCTGTGAGCATGGGAGGAACTATACTGAAAAAATGTCCAATAAATTCTTTTATAAATATGGTATTTTTCAGCTGGCTGCTCTGCACTGCATCTGGAGAGTTGGTTTTGCTGGTGTAACAGCCAAGTCTTCATCTCCAGGTTTTTCTGATGCCCACCTCCTGTTCCCAGTTTGCTCCCCCACCTTCACCCTTCCTCCCTACGCTTGGAACAGGTTGCCTGGGGAAGCTGTGGCTGCCCCATCCCTGGCAGTGTTGAAGGGCAGGTTGGATGGGGCTTGGAGCAACCTGGGCTGGTGGGAGGTGTCCCTGCCCATGCAGGGGGGTTGGATCTACATGATTTTTGAGGTCACTTCCAACTCAAACTTTTCTAGGATTCTATGAAACGGGATTCAGACACAGGCCAAAGTACTTGCACTGGCAGAACTGAAAGAATAAAATCAGAATTTTAGGCTATTGTCACAGGACAATTGTTGCTGCTAAGGGCTGAGGAGCAGCTCATGCTTGGAAAGGCTGTTTTCAGACAATCAGCTGAATAAATGCTTGGGGCATTGCATAAATGTCAGAGCATAAAGATCTGGGGCACTTGGATTTGAAGTATCACAGAAGTTCAAAGCCTGGCAACCAGCATGAAGAATTTCAGCAGAGATCTTAAAGTATTCAGGAAACTAGGAAAGAAAAAAATACCTAAGCTCCAGTTCTGAGGCTGAGCAGAGCCTTGTGCTGGACTGAGCTGTTTGATTTCTGACTGGCCAAGTGTGTGTCTTGGTTGTGAACTCAACAGAAAGTGGAATCATAAGGGTAATGATGGTCCTTGAGATCATGTCATAGTAAATGGGTACACCATGTCACAGAGCCCTTACCATTGGGGAGTTTTCTGGGCTTCATGGCAAACTGGGACTTTTGTAATCCTTTTAAACAGGTGACACTTGAGATAGCTCCCAGAGATTAAGCAAGCCTGGGGGGTAGGGATATGGCAGCAGAGGAGCAAGAGTGTCACAGGACCCAGGTGAAGTGAGCTGGTTGGGAGCAGAGGTCTGGAACCTCATCTGGGTGTGTGTGTTGGCTTGGAGAGTTGGGCATGTGGGGAAGATTCCCTCTGCATTGGTCTTGGGGAATGAATGAGATAAAGAGGAACATCAGTAAGGTTACTTGAAGTTTGTGAAAAACAATGATGAAACAGAAAAACCAAACCAAGAAAAGCTTGGAGTGTTCTCCAGAGCTGAAGTGGTGGTTTCTAGTCTTTTGTGTTTCCCCCTCATCCTTCCACATCCCTGGGGATTCACCCATTAACGGAAAGAAGCTGAGTGAAGGTTGACAAGGTAGAGGGTGAACACTGCCCACCTGCACAGTGCTGAGAGGAGACTCCTGC
>NW_009951812.1:120925-128396 GCF_000747805.2 Chaetura pelagica | reverse complement strand
CTGAACATCAACACTGAACCATTGGTTGTCTCTGCTGTGACTTCCTTGCCCAGGAAAAGAGCAAGGAGCAACTGCAGCCTTTGCAGCAGGTCAGCTGAGGCACAGGAAGACAAGTTCTCAAGAACAGTAGGGAGGTCCCTAAATGCTTGTCCCAGGCAGCTATGGCATGGTCCAAACCTCTGCATGGTCTGTGCCAGGAACCAGGTGGAGATGGGAGAAAAACATCTCCCCTTGTTGTCTACCACTATTGCTTGTTGTCACAGTGGCTGGCTCCCTTGTTCCTGTTTGGAAGGTTTTCTCTTTGTGTCACCCTGTTGGATGTTACTTAAGTCATGCAGTTGGGTTGGCTCTGTGGATAGGGGTGTTAAAATATTTCTGCCCCTTGAGATCTGTTCTCATACCCAAGTTGAACCTGGCCATGGTTTGGTTCCTGTTGGCTGTAGATGAAATGGGAACAGTGGTGGAGCTGCCGTTGTGTGGACAAAGCGTATGGACACTGTGTGCTGACCCTGCGTGGGAGCTGGTGTCTGAAATCCCACAGATCCTCTTGCTGGTGGTCTTGGAAGAGTATTTAGGATCACCTTCCCAACCAAAGAAGTTTATCGCATCCTTCAAGCTCATAAAACTAAAACCTCTTAAGGGACCCACTCTCCTTTAGAGACACCAGTCTCCCATTTCCAGGCTCCAGTGAAAGCTGCTAGGTGTTTCTCTCAGGGGTTTCCATCAGGATTATGGATGGGACTGAGAAGGCACCAGCACAGACAGGGAGAGTGACTCAGCATCACTGACACCTTGTGAGTCACCACTGCAGGATCCAAGCCCGGGGAGGTGGTTGGTGCTCTCTGAGCTACAGGGAATGAGGTGTTGTACCATTGTCACACCAGCTGTGTGCCCTGTGTGATGCCTGGGGCTGCATGGTGCTTCCCCCTGGGCTGCTGATGTTCCTGAGCTGCTCTGGAGCTGGATGTGAACTCCATTCCTGCACCACAGCCAGGCCCTGAGCATGGCACAGGGGGTGAGAACGTTACGGGCTTGTGCAGGTGATGGGGGTGGTGGTTCACCAGCAGTGTGACTCTGAGCTAAACACAGGAGGTAAATAAAATGGTCATTTTCAGTTTACTGATGAGAAACCAAGTACAGTTTGTTTGCTCCATGTGCCTGCACGTATCTCCATACAATTCACTGGCTTGTTCCCTGCCCGCTTGCTGGGATTCCTCGTAGGTGGCATATATGATTTTTCAAAGTATTACTTTTAAAGGAAGAAGGATAGTTTAATAGATTGGCTTTTTTACTTACTTTTCTAAGAAGACTTTCTGAAACCATTTGCACTTGAGAAGTATAAATCTTGTTAAGATAAGCCTGATGCTGAAGTATATAGATGGTGATGATGATGATCAACGACATAAATAATCCCCTGACATTTTACTTCAGGGGAAAGACTTCTTTCTCCAAGGGTGGATTCAAGTATATTTTTGTTATGCAGCTTCTAAAGTAGTTGGAATTGTCTTGAATCCCAGTAAAATCTCTTGGTAGGCAGGAAGGTGGTTTGGTAGCTTTGTTTTGTTCTGTGCCATGAGCAGGTTGGGGGGATTGATGTTCCCCTGCTCTTCCTTCCCCCTCCGCCTTGGCAGTTGTTTCACTTTGGTATTTTTCATTTCCTTATTTTGTTTCCCCATCTGGAGATCTGTTTGTGGATGTAGTTTTACCCATCCAACCACTTTCTTGCATCCTTGGGGTGCACTTCCACTAGGAAGGGTTTTGGGGATATTTTGGGGAGAGAAAACTGCCCCAAGAGAGTGACCTGGGTAGAGGTTTTGGCTGCAGCAGCAGCAGGGGGGGAATGCAAAGCAAGAACTCGGGTGTGGAGCATCCCTTGGGTTGGGGGGCTGCCGGGATCCGTGGGCTGGACACCCCTTCTGCAACTGGAGTATTAGAAATCTGGATTTTGCTGTGCAAAGTTGCCACAGGCTGTGCAGTCTCATCCTGCCACGATTTCTATGCAGGACTTCAGGCATTAATGGCTGGCCTGGGCCAATTTATTTTCCTTTTCTTTCTTTCATTTTTAATAGAAATGAACCAGAGATGCCAAAACAAACCTTTTCATATCCTGATCCGAGTGATGGTTGCTCTGTAGACAAAGCATTGCACGCTGCGGCCGGTGGAGTGGGTTGGATGGTTCCTCTCATCAAAAAGGAGGGCAGTTGTGATCTGCTTTATTGGAATGCAAATGATGCGTGGCCCCTGGGCTGCTGGCAGCTTTCCAGGGCTGCCCTCTCTCTGGAGCAGAAGCCCTGGCATCCTTGCTTAGCCCCTACTCAGCAGCAAAAAAAAAATGCCTTTGCATTTGTACTCACCAGTTTCCCCCGAGCAGTGGGGGTTTTTCAGTGAGGAACAGTGGAAATAACTCTTCACTCCCAGCCTCTAGAGGTCTTGCGTTTGTTGGGTTGTGTTGGGTTTTTTTTAACTGAATACGGGAATGAATGAACCGACTTGAGGTTTGAACTAGATTTCGCTGCCCTCTCTCTGGAGCAGAAGCCCTGGCATCCTTGCTTAGCCCCTACTCAGCAGCAAAAAAAAATGCCTTTGCATTTGTACTCACCAGTTTCCCCCGAGCAGTGGGGGTTTTTCAGTGAGGAACAGTGGAAATAACTCTTCACTCCCAGCCTCTAGAGGTCTTGCGTTTGTTGGGTTGTGTTGGGTTTTTTTTAACTGAATACGGGAATGAATGAACCGACTTGAGGTTTGAACTAGATTTCGATGAGTGCTGAGCACATGCTGTGAATAGAAGAGCCCTTCAGAAGCTGATGTTTCTTGTCCACAGGGTGGGGGCGGGTGTTCAGCTGAACAAATTGTTCACTTTGGCTTCTTTGCAGGCAGAAATGTTATGATCAGCTAATGAGATTGTTCTTGAGCTCTGGTGGGGTTTTCTCTTCCTCCCTTGGAGCTGTCATGCAAGTGGATTTGGCAGAGTTTAACTCTTGCTCCACCCATAGATCTGATTTTTCACTGGTATGAAGGAAAAAAAAGTATAGAGGCTTGGTGGTCTGAGGAATGAACTTGAAGAATAGATGGGCAGAAGCAGGAAGCTGGAAAATATCAGTTGAATTGGGTGCCAATCTCTTTCTTCTTTAGTGAGGCACAATTAAAGATCATGAGAGCAAATGAGAAGGTTGCATTTGTGTGGTGCTTGTGGGGGATGATGCTTAGATTTTTGTTGCCAGAATTGTGTGTGTGAGCAGAGCATGTGGCTTTTTCACTTGTGCTTGTCCTGGGTGTCCAGGGTACATAAGGTGTCCCTAACATGGGCTCTGCCAGCAAGTGTCCTGGTGTTTTACTTTATTTTCAGTACTGGCGTTTCAGTCCCTCAGAAGATGAGCAGAGAAAAGGGATGGGGAGCTCTTTGGAACCTGAGTTTAATACTGATGTTTTTCAGTTTCCGGTGAATCAGCGGGAGTTGGTTTAAACAGGAAACGTCTCTTGGCATCTGGCTGTTGTTCAGAAGCAGGCTCTGCACCAGTGTGGACATGAAGCATTGCATTGCAGTCACTAAACTTTGCCCTGGGGCTGCTGTCTGGTGGGAGGTAATACAGGGAAAGCATACAGAATTAACCTGGGTGATTTGCCCTTTAATGCACTTGACAGCTGAGTGTCATCAACTGTCCCGTTTGAAACTACTTTTTGTGGTCTGCTGGCAGGTTTTGGCCCAGGTGGAAATGGGACCTTAGATCTAGTCTGCCCTGTTATTTGCTGTATTTGGCAGCAGGATCCCTCTTCTGGTTAAGAGCAGAAAATTGGTTCAAGAACTGGTACTTGGGCAGCTCTCAGTGAAGCACGATGTGCAACTGAGCATTTTGGCAGTGGTGGGATGCAGAGTTGAGTGCAGAGCTGGGAACAGGAAGGCAGCTTGTGCAGAGATGTTGGAGCAGAATCAAAATTTAGGATGGGACTGTGGCTTCCTGCAGTTGCAGATTGGCTGGTGCAGCCTGAGAGATGTGAGAAACTGATGGTCAGATCTCACATGTGTATTTTTTCTTGGTTCCTTGAGGAGAGGACAAGTTTGTGAAGGGCCATACAGGGCCAAGAGGTGGTTATCAATCCAGAGCCAGCCAGCTGCAGTTCATGGCAAACCACTAGCACCCAGCCAGCTTTCTTGACAACCTCTCCCAAATGGTCTGAAGCCTGGTAGGGCCACAGGGGATGAACATGGACAACGACTCTGGAAAAATGTCACGTTTTCAGTGTGAGCCATACCTTTGGTGGGAGCGGATGTGGTGAGCTGGGGTGGGGCTCCAGCAAGTCAGTGTGGGGACTGACCTTGGACAAGCCAAGAAAAGGAGAATTTGGCCATGCAGCACAAGAGTGGATCGGGCTCTCCACGAAGAACCAGCTCTGTTCAGATGGTCCTGCTTAGGAGGCTCCATGAAAGATTGACAATCTCCACACTCTTCCTTTCCCTTCAGATGATGAAACATTAGCTCTACTGTGTCTTGGCTGGGTGTGAGACACTGAATCCTTCTCCCTATAGCATGGCACATCCAGGATTGTCACAGTGGAGCCCCAGTAGTGGGTCATCTGGCAAGAGTCTCCTGATTCCCAGTACTGCAGTCTCATTTGGTGAACAGATGGTCAATTGTCTTATTCAAGCAGTGTCCTGTGCTGTACCTCTTGGGGTCTGTCCTAATGCTGTGCTGAGCCTCTTACATGAAATGGCTTTAAACTGGAAGAGTGGAGATTGAGGTGAGACATGAGGAGGAAATTCTTGAGTGTGAGGGTGGTGAGAGCCTGGCCCAGGTTGCCCAGGGAAGCTGTGGCTGCCCCATCCCTGGCAGTGTTGAAGGGCAGGTTGGATGGGGCTTGGAGCAGCCTGGTCTGGTGGGAGGTGTCCCTGCCCATGCAGGGGATTGGATCTACATGATCATCTTTAAGGTCCTTTCCAACCCAAACCTTTCTATGATCACAGGAAATCAGCTAACACATTCCCAGCTTGCCTGAGGACTGAGGTTGTGTGTCTTTTGGGAGAGAGTCTCGAAATCTGGAGCTTTGAACCAGACCTGGTGCTCTTTGGTGATTTCTTCCATCAAAGGCTGTGTAGGAAGGAGGAGAGTAAATATAGCAGTGGCCTCTGTGTTGGGAGGTGACGGCATTTCAGGGGACAGAAAAGCCCCTGGATACTTGCCAGTAAGTATTGGAGGAGCCGGAACCACATGGAATGTGCCTGGAAATGTACAGCTTATTGCCTGGTGTTGCACCATTCATCCGTGTCTGCTCTGGCAGGGACAGGCACAGCTGAGGACAGTCAGATCCATGGTGTGCCCAGGTGTGCCAGTTCCTTGCCCTCTGCCCAGCACACAGAGCACCCTGCACCTCAGAGTCACAGAACTGCCCTGGTTGGGAAAGATCTTTGAGACCACCAAGTCCACCCCAGCTCTACCAAGTCCAGTGCTAACCCATGTCTCTCAGCACCACATTTAAAGGTCTTCTAAATGCCTGCAGGGATGGTGATTCAGCCACCTCCCTGGGAATCCTGTTCCAAAGCTTACTCACCCTTTCAGTGAAGAAGTTTCTTCTCATACCTAATCTAAACTTCCACTGCTGAAATTTGAGACTTTTTTCTCTAGTCCTGTCACTTGTTCCTTGGTAGAAGAGACCAACTCCCTCCTCTCTCCAACCTCCTGTCAGGTAGTTGTAGAGAGCAAGAAGGTCTCCATTCAGCCTCCTTTTCTCCAGATTTTCTGCTTCACAGTGAATCTCCATTCCTGTTTCCCCGTGCAGGCTGCTTGGCTGCATGAAAAGTTTTTTTGGTGTTTCTGTCCCATTTCTGTCTCTTCTGATGTCGACCCTTTTCTTCAGCATGATGTTCCTTATATGACACCAAGATGATTTGGGTTGGTTGACGTGCTCTGGGTGGCAGGTGTCTCACTCCAGACCCCAGCAGCTGCTTCTCATTCATTACTGCAGACTCCTAGAAGTGGTTCTGATCTGTCATTCCCTTCCAGCCTGTAACTTTCCAATCTGAATTTTTTTCACTTCATTTTCCTGTGCTGCTATCAGGATGGGGTCACAGCAGCTGGTGAATCTGCTCTGTTCACTTGCAGCTGGGCCTTTAGTAGGGCAGTCTCCTGGCGGAAAATAATTCTGCTAATCTCTAATTCCCTCGGTTTGCTGGTGCTGTCCCTGCCCACCCTGCTGGTGTTCACTGCATGGACTGAGCAGAAAGCAAGATGAGCTGATGGTGGGGCCTTCTCACTACTTGCCTATACGGTGGAGGGAGGCAACAAAGCTTCTCTGAGGTCCAGGAGAAGCAAAATGAACATGTGTCTCATAGAATTTGCTGGTACAAAACTAGGGAGCTCCAGGGAGCCTGAATTCCTCTAAGGCAACATGTAAAACCTGCTTGTGGGAGAAGAGCACAGGTGTGCTGTTCCTTGGGAGTGGGAAGATCTTTGTGCATCTGCACCAAGAAGTGCTTTGTGGACAACTTTGGCTTGGTTTTTATGTGTCGGCCTGGTTTGAGCAGGTATCAGTGGAGATTGTGTCAGGGAGGGCTTATCTACGTGGAGCTTGTACAGCTTTTACAGCCCCACAACTGCTGAGACAACCGAACCGGGCCTAGCACAGGTTGTACCGATGGAAAGGCAGCTGAGGTGTTGCCATGTTCCTTGGCAGGGCTCTGTTTATATTGCTTATTAAAAAAATAAAATAAAATAAAATGAGGGCACACAGCCCTTTCTGAAGCAGCCAAGGCCAAGCTCTGTGGTGTGGGGCTGGCTGCCCGGCCAGCCAGAGCAAGTCACCTCGCTGACCCTGAAACGGGAACACTTCTGCTTGGCTGGAGCACCTGGCTGGTGGGGTTTGTTTTCTGGAGTTCACTTTGTCATTTAGGAGAAGTGATTTTTAACCCACAGTTGCCTGTTTTTTCCTTAGGGAAGGGTTGGAGCCCATCCCAGGGACTTGGGCTGATGTAACATGGGATTTATTTCCTCCCCCGCTGCCCTTCTGCAGTCACATTAAACAAACTGCTGTTTCTTAGGAAGAAGTGTTTACCTCTGAGGATTTGTCGTGTTGATAAAGTTACTTTCTGTAGTTTTCTGAAGGCTGGGCAGCATTTCTGTTGGAGAGGTGGGCACAGCACCCCTGGAGCCCAGCACGAGTTTGAGGGCACAACCACAAAGGGCAGGGTTTGAGCTTTTCTGCCATGGGGAGAAGGATCCTGTTCTTCCCTTCCCATGAAACCCCGCAGCCTCCCATGGTATTTATAACCCTGTGGGCTAAGCTTGGCTCAGCTCCCTGTTCGTCCTTCCAGCTCCATCCCAGCCTCCCTCTTGGGCACCTTCTGGGCAGGTTCCCTTATGCAGGGAGAGCTGAGGCTGCACAGCCACGATTTGCAACAAGCAGCATCTGCTGCTCTGTGCAGGACATTGTCCTTGGTCAAGTTAGGTGTCACAGCAGCTGGGCTGCTAAAGGGGAAAGA
>NW_009951812.1:110073-120072 GCF_000747805.2 Chaetura pelagica | reverse complement strand
GGAAAGAGTCTGCCTGGGAAACTGGTATTTTCTTTAAAATAATCCTAAATAATTTTCTGTGCTGTTTCATGAGCCTTGCCCTCCTGTCCCAGCTGGAGGGGCTGTCCTGTGCCATCCTCTGTGGCCTGTATTTTGCAGGCACTTGCAGTCAACCCGTGCAGCAGCAGCAGGATTAATTGTTTCCCTTGGAGGACACAGGATTTATCTGCTTTGCTGCTGCTCACATTAGCCCCTGTGCCAGCTCTGCCTCCTGAGACACAAGCCTCCTCTCCAGACAAGCCATGCAGCCCTTTTGCATCTCAGCAGCCAGTCTTTCAGCTTAATCCAAAACCCATTCCAGACAAGTGCAATCAACTGTTTTATTACTTGTCATGTTAAAGCCCCTAATGTTTGGAAAGAAAGGAAGTGGGTTCTCCCCACCCAGAGCAGGGGGGCTGGCTGAGGTTTCAGGTGACTTCAATGCTGTATTTTGTCCATCATGCTGCTTTCTAGTGGTAGTTGAGAAAACCATTCTTGCAATCATTTGCATAGACATTAAAGCTAAAGAAGCTACAGGATTTGTTATCCAAAAGCTGATCTACAGGAGGAGAACATTTATGTTGCTGACAGCACATTGCAGTAAAGGGTGTAATTGAACAGGCTCTGAAAAAGGTTTAATTCTAAATATAGAGGGCCACACTATGCTCAATACTGTTTTGGAAAGTGTGGCTGAGCCATCATTATGTCTCTTCCCCTCCTCCACCTCTGCTGCAGGGTGTCAGAGGGTGAAGTGTACATTCCTGTGTTGCACTTTCTTGGTTTATTTCTGGTTTAAATCCAGTGGAGTTTATGGGGTAGGATGTGTTCTGATTTTAAGGTGAAGAGCAGTTCTGCTGCTGCTTATGCTGCCCTGGTGCTGAGGAATCTAAATGGCTGTAAGGTGGTTTTTTTATATTTAATTTCAATTTCTGTGTCATCTGAGCAAAAGAATGAGATGTATTTAATGGAGGAGAGCAGGATTGTTCCAGCAGGCCAGGGTGCTTTGTAATGTTGCAGAGGCAAGCAAAGGATCTGGCAGCTTGAAGGTGCTCTCAGCTGCTTTTGATATGTCTAAAAAACAATTCCCAATGTTATGTGGATCCCCAGAGAGCAAACTGCTGAGATCTGACTTAGAGTCCTCAGTTTTCTAGGGCTCCAGATAGTCTGTTGCATCCACAGATTCTGAAGGTGCCTCAGAAGCAGACACAGCCATTGCAGAGCTCTTTTCTTTTCAAGCTATATATTATTTAAAAAAAAAAAAAAAAAGATTTAACTCTTCTCCAGTCAAATTGTTCTTACCATCCGAACTAAGAGTGTGGTAGAATTTCACTGCAACTTGGCCAGCAGAGAAGTAATGTGTTCTGGAAAGTCTTGTGGGAAACTCAGATGAAAACGCTGCTGATCTTCTGGGTAATTGAGTCAGAGCAGCAATGCTCAGAGAAACGTGTCCAGGAGGCAATCATAGAGTCATGGGATGGTTTGGGTTGGAAAGGACCTTAAAGATCATCCAGTTCCAACTCCCCTGCATGGGCAGGGACAGCTACAGCACTCCCAGCCCTCTTCCAAGACTATTTTCCAAGTATTTTTAAGAGCTTAAGTCCTTCCTGCTGGAGTATTTCCCTGTGTGAAGTGCCTTCTCTATTTTGATCAACGCTGACCTTGTGTTTGGTGGAATTGTTGGTATTTACTGTAGCTGGATGCCACAGCGAGGGCAGATCTTAATTCTCCATCGGTCACACTGAGGTTACAGCCAGCAGAGCTGGAGACAAAAGGCAGCTGAGCACATGGGTGGGTAGAGCTCTGATGTAACCCACCAGCAAGGCAGTGACCAGAGGGTTAATCCGGTTTACAATGGGCTGAGCAGCTGCCAGCACCACCCCAGCATCACCCCAGCACGCAGCTCTAAGCCACATCTCCAGCCCAGTCATGCTTCACTCTGTTCCAAGAAGGATAATGTTTTGCAAGCTTTATGGTCCCACCACCCTGCAAGGGATCTCTCCCTGAATGGCACAAAATCCATGACAATGGAGGGTGGAAAAGGGGTTTTTGGGAGGTGGGTCCTCCCTCTGTCCAATTCTGGAGCCCCTAACTTAAGAAGGACATGGAGCTCTTGGAGAAAGTCCAGAGGAGGCCACGGAGATGATCCAAGGGCTGGAGCAGCTCTGCTCTGGAGACAGGCTGGGAGAGTTGGGGTGTTCAGCCTGGAGAAGTGAAGGCTCCAGGGAGACCTTAGAGCACCTTCCAGTGCCTGAAGGGGCTCCAGGAAAGCTGGTGAGGGACCTGGGACAAGGGCAGGGAGTGAGAGGACTAGAAGAGGGAGATTTAGGTGAGACATAAGGAGGAAATTCTTCCCTGTGAGGGTGGTGAGAGCCTGGCCCAGGTTGCCCAGGGAAGCTGTGGCTGCCCCATCCCTGGCAGTGTTGAAGGGCAGGTTGGATGGGGCTTGGAGCAACCTGGGCTGGTGGGAGGTGTCCCTGCCCATGGAGGGGGTTGGATCTAGATGGTCTTTAAGGTCCCTTCCAACCCAAAACATTCCATGATTCTATGAATTTGTGGGTTTTGTTGGCAATTCAGAGGAGCCACCTCCTCTTTTTCATCTCTTAGTTGATTTAAAACTTGTTATAACCCTGGTCCTTTTTTAGGCAAGTGTGTTTGGTAGCAGCACACCTAAAGAAGGGCAGATGTAGAGGAGGTGTAGATTTTTTAAGAGCTTGATCAGTGCTGTTGTCTCTCTGCAGCTGGGGCTGTTCCAGCAGCACATCCCATTTACCACCTGCTGCTGGGATGACTGGTTTCAGCTCCAAAACGGGTTCATCTCAGTGGAAGAAGCCTTGGTTAGGTTTTGGAAGAAAAATCTGGACATTGCTGTGACTCCCCTGCTCCGTCTGCTCTCACAGGGTTCAGAAATGCTACAGAAGGGAGGGGCATATGGGCAAAGGGAATTATTTTGTGATTAATTTAATTGCCAAACATCCAGATGTGGCAGAGGCTTTGTGTGGTGGCACTGGATTTGTGCATGCACTTTTTGCTCTGGCTTTGTTTCTGCACCATGTTGTGGTTTCCTTCCTCTCTGGGTATTTTTTTTTTCCTTCCTCTCTGGCATATTTGTCCACTGGAATCAGGATGCTGAGAGTGTATTTTCCTAACATTATGGCTTTTCATGTGGGAAAACGGAGCCATGGATGTGGACGTACCCTCATGTCTCTGTGTTCCTCTGCCCTGGGCTGTGGTAGTAGAGAGTAAGGGTGTTTTTGTAGCAGTTCACCTGAAAATACAAAGGTGTGGTCCCTGCACTAGTGAAAGAATATTTATGCTCCTGGAGAACTGTGCTTTATGTTCACAGCAGGGATGAAGAAGGTAGGAAATCAGCCAAGAGCTTCCAAGTGTGTGGGTTCCCCTCTGCATGCACACATGCCCACCACCTCTCACATTGCACTTCTGAGCCCCAGAGAGCAGGAGGAGCCATTCACTTACTCATTTTCTGATGTTCCATTGCTCAGTCAAGCCATCAGATGCAGAACTCAAGCTCACTGGTGCCTGCTTTCCTTTGCAACACCTCATTGCAGGGGAGCAGCTTGTGCAAGGTGCTGCTTGCTCTGTTGCTCATCTCCAAACAGTGGTTACTCCTCAAATCCAGGGATGGTGTGTTATGAAACTTCCCACTGTGTTTTAGTTGTGGCCACGTGGTACATGCTGGCATATTTTGTTCCTGATGACAGAGGGTTTATTTTTAAAGGGGTTAAGTGGAGGAAGGGAGAGCAGATGGGTTTGGTTTTCTCCAAGACTTGGGAAAGTGGGTTTTGCAGGTGTGGCCAGGTAGGGCTAGAGCTGCTGGTTCAGCTAAGCATGGAACAGAGTCTTAACACTTCCATAGGCAGGACTTCGGTCCCTGGGCACCAGAAGTTGTTAAATATTGCTCTGTGGAGGCAGGGAGGCAGGGCTTCCCCAGCACATCTGGGCTTGGGTTGGTAGGAGGTAGCAGTGGCTGGATGGCATCGGTCGGTCAGCGTGTAGCTCTTGAGCTGTCAGTTCTGCCGGGGTTTTTTTCTGGACTGCATCATGAAAATCTCACTCCAAACAATCCCCCCCTTTCTCCTTTCTGTTTTTCTAGGAGGCGAAGGGCAGAGTGGAGATGGGCAGCAGACCGTGCAGCCATCGTCAGTCGCTGGAATTGGCTCCAAGCCCACGTCTCGGACCTGGAATATCGAATCCGGCAGCAAACGGACATTTACAAGCAGATTAGAGCCAATAAGGTGAGGACCTGGGCCTGTTTTGAATACATGGGATTTTGCTCTGTCTGCCTCCACTTTTTTCTGACGCAGGGGAGAGTGTATATGCAAAGTCTGATGCTTTTTATCCACTTGAATCTCTCAAAGAGCACAGTGCACAGTTGTGACTAATTGCAGTGCTGATTGGCATGGGCTGAGTGTAATATTTACTCCCTGGTTCAGTTTGGTAACATGAAGGGAGTAATACCTTACTTTAAAGTCAGCCTTTGGGTACTAAACAACTTTTGGATACATGTTGCTGTTCTCTATTGTTGGAGCCTTTCTCTATTTTATTAATTTTCTTTAAAAACCTTCCTAGCCTTTCTGTTTGGGACTAACTGAAGATGGGGATAAGGAACAGCTTAACAAGAGACTTATTGGGGAAGGGAGGGAACTGGTGGAAATCAGCTTCAGATCCTGTCATATAGCAGGGGCTTAAAATTGAGTCTGTATCATAAAAAGACTGTTTCTAGGAGCTGACCTTTCTCAGTGGCAGGAATTAGTTTTTTCAGACTTGCTCTCAGATGGTGGGAGAATGGGGGAGAGCAGAGAAGGGATGAGGAAGGAATTGTTACTGAGACTTGTTCAGGCATGCACGACTAAATGTCAGGCCTTGGAGGGGAAGGAATGTCTGGAGTTTGTGGCAGGGAGGCTGGTGCTGTTGCATCAACTCAGAGATCCTCAGCAATTCAGAGTCCAGCAGAGGTTTTTCCCAGGATGTGGGGGGGTTGATGGGGAAAGGGGCTTCCAGGTGGGTAGAAAACACTGGCAGGGGAAGGAAGACTGGACCTTTATGCAGTTAAGTAGAAAAACAGACTAATTGAGTGAGTGAGGGCTCTAAATGACTGGGTGGAAGAGCATGGCTTGCTGAACAGAATACAGGGCTGAGGTGGGAGCAGAAAAAGGCTTCTGGGAAGTGGCCTCTATGTCAAATTAATTAACACATTTCAGAAAGAATTACCTTCCTCCTGTCTTAAGAAAGCCAACCATGCAAGATGGTTTCTCTGTGTAAAATACAAAATTCCTAAACATTTATATGCAAGAAAGTTAAGTAATGGAAGAAATGAGAAAACTCATTAGTGAAGTGGAAGAGTCAGTGTTGTCACCAGATGATGACAACTTGACAGACTTGTGAAATGGCCTGATCATGGCTACAAGCATCACATGTTTTTATCTAAGGTTGCAGTCTCCAGGGCTGAAAGGAGAAAATCATGATGCTGTGTCAAAGTTGAAAAGTCCAGCTGAAGTTTCAGAAAACAGGATGTCCTCTGCTCTGATTTATTCAAACAAAAACTCCATGACTGCAGTAGTATGTGAATTTAAGGTAGAGCAGTGGCAGAAGAGTTCAGATGTTGGAGGGTTTGGTAGTGGCTGTTCTGCCTCAACAAGAAAGTGAGTATCAAATATCCCATCTTTCTGGTGGGATTTCATGAATATCCCTGCTTGCACCCAGCTGCCCTTGTCTTGGTGTCTTTGAGCTCAAGGATGAAACGTGCTTCATTTTCACCAATGAAAAACTCAGAGTAAGATTCAGAAAAGCACCTTGGGACAAGTAAAGGGAGACTAGAGAAGCAGATGTTTCAGTAATAACAGAGCCTTGCTGGAATGAATTTGACTTCAAATTGTACAAGGACAGTAATTAAAGAATTTGGCGACACCTTGTTTTTTCTATCAGCATAACTCTAGCCTGTTTGGCCATAACGAGGTTAAAATGTGGCTGCAGCAGGGATTCAAAGTTGCTTTTCTATTTTATTATTTTGTTTAGCTTAATTACCTTTATAATTAAAGTTTACATCCCAGTGCACCTTTTTAAAAAGATGCATGGCTTTATCAAATTGCAAGAGAAGGAAAGGCAGGCAGTCAAAAATAGCCCTCTGTTCTGAAGGTACTGCTACCTGGGTGTCCTCAGCAGTAATTGTGTTTTCAGCACATTTGGGTCGTGTCACTTGGAGCCTGGTGAGATGTGGAGGAAAACAACAAACCTGTGAGTGGGTGTTCAAAGTTAGTTGTAAAGTGTTTTCTGGCACTTAAAAATAGCAGGCTGTTGGGCCTTCCATTTTATGTTGGTTTTAAGAGTGTGGAAAGTTAATTAAAGGGACTGGATGTCCATGAAGGTGGTTTTCTTTTCACAAATGTGCTTTGTTGGGCCTTTTTGAGATGGGGTGTGACAAGGTGCTGGTTTCCCCCATGCAGAGTCTTTGCACCTCTCTGCATGTGTGGGTGGCAGATGCTCTGTTTGGAAAGGAGCAGACAGCATTTTTTTTTCTCTTTTCCTGTGTCTCTATGAGTTTCACTCTTAGATGGAATAAGAGGTGAATCAGGATGAATTTTGTGCAGTGGGAGACTTGGGTGAGATAGAGCAGCCAAAACTCCTTAAAGATGGGCTTGTTTTGCACATCATCTCTGGAGACCCAGGTTCAGCTTGTTCCCAGAGCATCCCAGATGGTTTTGCTGTGTTCCCTTCAAGCTTTTGCTCTGCTGTTTGTGCAGCCTGTCCCGAGGGGAGGGCTTGTGCTCTGCCTGGAGCTGCTGAGTCAAGAGAAACACGTGATGGGTGGGGTGGGAGTTGGGAGGAGCCTCTTGCTGGAAGAATTTGCAGCTCTCACATGAGTTTCCTGTGTCTGCAGTGGTATGTGGGGCTCAGGGCACTGTTAAGAGGTGCTGCTCTCCCTCTGCAGGGCTGTTGAGGACACTCAGTATCTTTCTGATGTACATTAATGGGTGTCACAACCCTCTTCCTCACTCGTTAGTCCCTTGGCAGAAGCTGCTGACTGTTACAGCACCATGAGACATCTGAGATCTGTCTCCCTCTCTGTCTCTATCTGAGACCTCTACGATTGATTTCTCATTAATAACATCATTAGTGTTAAAAATGGGAATATAGAAGCAGCAAACTTGCCCGTAAATATTGGAGGGAGCCTTCCTTTTTCCTTTGTTTTGGAGAATGCTGGTGAAAAGCAGGTATTGTGTGACCTTGGAAGGAGCTGCTCCTTTCCCTTTCCATAAAGGGAGCTGGGAATGTGATGTTGCCCTTCTAAATCCTCTCTGTTATTCAGAAGTGTAAAAATAATGGGGATTTAAAACTCTTAGAGGCAAAGCAGAGAACACAGCCCTCAGTAGGAAGATGCTGTGGAGCATAGTGGGCTCAGACAGGGCAGCTTGTGTGTGAGGGCATGAAACCAAAGCTGTGCCTGTCACTGGGAAGGCCCTGTTCAGCATTGCCTCTGCTTCAGAGTCACCAGTAAAGGGACATGCTTCTAAACAAATACCCACAGTGTCTAGAATAGTAACTGCTCCCTCCTGAGGCCTGGAGCAGCTCCCTTCATCCTATTCCTTTAAACTGAAGGCAGAAGTTCTTGGTAGCTGTTTCTATTCCTGAGGCCCATGCTTCCCCATCTCATTCTCTTACTGAGCAAAGGAGAAGTTCAAGTGCCTCCCGGAGCATCAAAGAGAAGCAGTTTCCTTGGTTCCTGTTTTGCATTCAGTCCCAGTTTCCCCCTTTTTCATGTCCACTGTTTCCTACACCTGACTTCTGGACATGACTGACCTCTTTGCTGAGGTGCCTGAGGATGTTTCTAGAAGCAGTGGCCAAGTGTGATGGGTTGCTCTTGGAGGGGGATCTTTCAAGAGAGTAGGAAAAGCACAACAGTATTTAATTGAGTTTAGACTGAGAGCCTCTCTCACCCACTAAACACCCCTCTGGGATGTCAGAAAACTCTAGAAAATTGCCATCATGTTTATTCTAGAAGCTGGTTACTTCCTCATTGCTGGTCAGAGGCCACATGCCATTGTATTTAGTTTATGAACTGTTTTTCAATGAAGTATCTCTGAACTATGGGCTACCAGGATCTTTCTGGGCAGCCACGGATCTGTTGTTGCAAAGATTGTGTCAAGTCATAAGATAATCAGTCATGTAAGATTTGACTTTGTGGATGTAGAGGGAAGCCTTGTAGCTCTCTCCTCTCTCCAGATGACGTGTCCCAGGTTCCCTTCCAGGCTCACTTTCTCGTGACACACGGTGCAACCTCCAGAATTGTTCTCAGATGAGTGCTCTGCCTGTTCTTGATCTGAGCAGCCCTTTCCCTAGTTCCTTGGTTGACCAAATGTAAACTTGTTCTGGCTTGTCTTCGTCCTGGACTATATTCATAGCCTGTAGGTTCCACCAGCTCTCTTAATTCTTGGCACATTTCAGCCTGCTTTGTTATAATAGAGCTCAGAATACGCAGAATTGCAATGATTTTATTTTACATGGGGTTGTTCAAAGAGAAACCAGTCCTGCCTTTAGAGTAAAGCTTCACTGAGAGTAAAACATAAACAGGACAACAAATGTTCAGCCTGATGAAGCAGTCAGTGCTCTGCCTCTGTGCTTTGTCCTGCTAGGTTTATACCAATAGCTTGTTTATCAGTGTATTTTTTTCTCCTTACTGAATTTTGTGAATATCACTCCTTTTGGGAAAAAAAAAAAAAAAGAAAATATCTGCTCAGAGTAACAAGTTTGTCAGGTTTTGGCACCTGCTCAAAATGGTTTGCTTGGCTGTGGTGGTGAGTTCCAGTTGGGCCTGTGAAAGCAGTGGTTTCCTGCCCTGCTCTACAGCAAAATGTTCTCCCTGGGTTTGCTGGCACGCAGCTCGCTGGGGAGGGGAAGGGCTGGGGAGGGGAAGCACCATCCTTGCAGCACTTCTGCCCGAGAGGGAGCTAACTGTCTACTGCTAGTGGGCTGAAGGCATGTGGTCTGGCTGCAGCCACTGTCCTTCCCCCTCCAGGTTCAGCTTAGATGTCAGGAAAAGCCAGGCAGCCAGGGGGTTGGGTTTGGCATCGTCTGAAAAACACAGTGGGAAGGCAGGGCTTGTCATGCAGCAGCTGTTGTGTGTGGGGATGATGGATGTGCAGCTTCCCTGCTCTGACCAAAGGACCCGCCCTTAATCCCTGTTCCCTTTCCTGTCTTCCAGGGGCTGATAGTTCTTGGTGAAGCATCAACCCCTGATCCTGCAGGAGATGATGCATCCCGTCCCATTAGTGCTGAAGTGAAGCTGGAGCCTGGGGCTGAGCGCCTGGTAAGTGCCAGCAGCACAAGTGAATGGGTCCAGATCCTTCACCTTCCTGGATTTTGGCTGCGGAAGGTTCATCCTTGAAGCTGTGGAGAAGAGAGGTGCTCAAACCATGTGTCTGGCTTCCTGCAGAAGCACCTCTCTGTGTGACATCACCTGGGAATTGCCAGTGTGTTGGTCTGTGCAGGTCTCCCCCTCCCAGATTATTTTGGGGTTAATCAACAATAGGCTTTAAACACCTTTTAGAAGAGAGTTCCTTGGGATACCTTTTAAATATGCATGAGCATTTTGTGAAGCTTAAGAATCCTTACTAATCCTTTCCCTCTAGCAAAAAAGTAACTCAAACTGAGAGCAGCACAATTAGCAAAGGCTTCTAAGGATGTGACTATTAATATCTGCCTGAGTGGTACCCCTTGGAAAGGGAACTAATGATTTCAGTGAGATGCACTGGAAACTATGCAGAGTGCCAGGTATTTATTATTTAATGCAGAAATGTAGGCCACAGACTAAAGGCTTGATCGTACTGCTCAGCCTGGCTGTGATTACTTTTGATCCTGTGGGACAGATTGATGTATAAAAATCAAGGATTTTGAAGTTGTGGTGTAGTACTAAGAGAAGGGTGGTCCCTGCGTGGCTCCAACTCCTGCTGCCAAGCTGCAGCATTC
>NW_009951812.1:106099-109659 GCF_000747805.2 Chaetura pelagica | reverse complement strand
ATTCCTGCTTTTCTGTCCTGATGCTGCTTTTGGAGAGGAAAAGAGCTTCACTGCAAGAGGAGTGCTTGAGGTTCATACCCCAATAGTCAATGTAGTTGATACAGATAAAAAACTTCACTAGAAGTGACCATAAAATTGTACTTTTGAGTGTTTTCTCACTGGCGAGACTTCGTGGGAGTTTTCCTGAAATGCTGTGAGATTTTTGATTGGTGCTGGACTGCAGAGGGGGTTATGACAAGTGGCTGTAATAAAATGTCCCCTCACTTGACACTGGTTTTCAGATGTGTGCTTGGAATTTCAGCCTTTAATTAGCAGGTTAGCTCAGCCCAAAAACTCTGCTGTGCAGTTTGCTGCAGTGAACAGGTTTTGCTTACGACTGAAATGGTAGATGGTGCTTCAGCTGGAAAGGGAGCCTGGCTGGAGGAGCAAGGGGAGGCTGGAGAGCTGGGATGACAGGGGCTGCTCCAGATCATGATTGAGTCACGGGCATGACGCAGTGTCTGCATTTGAGCAGTGATGTCTGTCTGTTGTGTCCCTCCACCCTTCTCATGCCTTAACCCAAAAAGAGCTCAGAGAATTCCAAGAGCAGTGGCTCCATGCTCAGTTTGATTCAGGAACAAGCTCACTCCTGCACTGATGAACTGGCTGCTGTTTGGGAGCTAATCTGTAACTCACAGGCTGATGACAGAGATAAATGATCAAATTTAACAGTGATGGGAAGAATATTTTACTGTGTTTAAATCAGGATGTTTATTTGACATGAGTATCCTTTCCACCTGGGAATCTGCAGATGGAAGGACTCTGTCCCACCTGCCTTTGTCCCTACACATTCAAGACATTTTCTGTTTACTTACACAATCATTTTTTTACATTGCCTCAGACATCATCTCTGTATGTAGAGAATAGAAAATGTAGATACCTGATGTATGGAGAAGAAAATGCTTGCTTGGCTGGTTCTGTCTGGTTATGCTGCTCACAGCCATCTCACTGCTGCTGTGTTTATTCATGTCCTGCTTTGTCCCTTTTCCCATCCCTCTCACTTGGGTATAAGCTCTTCAGACAGGGACTTTGTTGCTGCAGCACTGGCAGGGTGGGGATCCCATCCCTCTTCCAGGTCTTGGAGGTGACAGTGGCACAAATAATACTGAGAGCAGTGAAGAACAACATTTTTGGGTTAAAGCACACCATAGGTTCCTACTTGCCACCTTCTTCTGGCTACTTCTGCAGCCATCCTGGCCATTTGGAGAGTAACTCCTCCCAAAACAGACTTTGTATTCCTTCTCACGCGTGGCTGCTGGTAGACACACACATCCCTCCCTGCCTGCTGCTCTGCAGCACTGCTGGAGGTGTCAGCCACCAGAAACACTGCCTCTGGGCACCCAGCTTCTGCACCCTGCTGCCTGAGGGATTGTGCTTAATTAGGCTTGCTAATAAGGGTGGGGTGTTGAGTCAGAGCCTTGATCTGCTCTGAGCCAGAGATTAGCCCAGAGACCATTCCTGTTGCATTAGGACACTTACTGGAAGAGTATCTCTTGGGCCTCTTCTGGAGAGGTGCTTATCATTCTGGCACTCCTTGGACTGCTTAGAATTAGGCTTTTATTATCTTTTTTTTTTTCCCTAAACTGGCAGAGTAAGAGACAGGTCCACAATGTGCAGGAAGGGGAGGATTCCATCCCCTCTCATCTCTAGCTCCTCTTTGGATCTTGTTCACCTTTGGTCAGCATGAATGCAGAATAGGTGTCCTCAGCCATATGTCCTCCCATCCTTGATACATGGGATGTGGCTGATAATCCCTTGGAGGAGCTAATCCCATCTTCAGTGGAGGGGAAGGCCTTTGCAGGGAAGGCCTGGGAATGTCTGTTGGGAACTGGAAGCTCAGGTTGTGAATAACTATTTTTGCCTGAGGATGGAAATTACATGAAGCCCTGAAGAAATAACTTAGCTGTTGATGTTGGTTCATTGCTTGTATTGCTCATCTGGCAAGGGGAGTGCACTTAAAATGGTTAATAATAAATGAGGGAAGATACTGATGGGGTTGTCCCAGGGAGGCTCTTCCCTACGTTAGGGGTTTATACCTGGTAATAACAGGTGAAGGCCTGAACCTGCCTGGTTTTGTTTGGGTTTTTTTGAATATAAAGGACATTCCTGGTGTTGGGTCATGTGGGCCAGCACACAACTTCTCTACTGCCATGAGAGCCCCTGGTAGTCTGCAGTCTCCTGGGTTCATGTGCAACAGGCAGTGTGTCCTGAAGCCCTACAAGAGTTCTAGGTGTCCTAAAGACTTCCTGATAACAAGGGGAAGAGCTCAGTCTGAAGCATCAATGCCATCCTGGTGTGATGAATGCTCCTCTGGATCCCAGCCTGGCTGCCCAGCCAGATCTTGTGAAGAGCACCACACTGAAAGGTGCATCCAGGAGGACCTGGTGCAAGAGCTCTGCCCTTTTCTGGACACTGGAGGCACCAGTCCTGTCAGTCCTACTCCTGCCCCTGTTGCTCATCTCAGAGCCTTGTTTGGTTACCCCCTTCTTCAGTGTGATAAGGTGGGCCAGGGCTGTTCCTGATAAATGGACCTTGGATTGATGCTTTCCAGCTCCTCCTCAGGAAGCAGAGAGGTCACTCTCTTGAACCACCAACCTGGAGACACTTGCAGAAGAGATTCCTCCTTTAAGACTCCTGGAGAAGAGAATAAAATACCCTATTTCAAAAGAGCTCATGAGTCATGGGTACCCACCCTCCTGAACCGTGGGTGCCTCCAGCAGGAGCGTCACGTGAGGCTCAGCCCTGCCAAGCCTGAGGAAATCAGAGGGGAAACCTTCAGCTCCTGCACCGAGTTCACCTCATCAGGTGCCACGTTCTGCTTGTGAAACACTCGTGGCACCATCTGGTCTTTGCCCCACATCTGGGTTGGCAGTATTAGAGCAGCCCCTTGGTTGGGTCCTGTCCCTGCTCCACACGCCCCCAGGGAGAAACATCTTGGTTAGCAGAAGTGTAGAACACCCAGCACAGTTCCTTAAACAGGCAGAAGCATGATGTGGTGGTAGAAATTGCTCTTCCCTCAGTGAGTCAGGTTGCTGGGAAACTGTTAGTCCAGCCCCACCATAGCTTGAGTTTAGTTCATGAAGTTGGGGGAATGTTTGCAAGGAAGATTTTAATCAATGCAACACTTCTGAGATAGAGAATGTGATGAGCAGGGGGGGTGACCAGCCACCTATGGAGAGAAGTGAGGCCTTTTTTTGGGTCTTTTTTATTAATACTTGAAGCACCACTGCCCTTGGGTGTGCAGGGGGGAAACCCAGCTAGAGAGACATGGGCAGGGAGTGTAGGAAGTGCTGCAAGAAAGAGGAAATGAAGTTTAACCGTGGGGAGGAGGAGAAGGAGCATGTCTGGAAATGAAGTTTAACCGTGGGGAGGAGGAGAAGGAGCATGTCTGGGAAAACACAAAACACAAAAAAGACCCAACAGACCCAAAAAGAAGGATCTCCAAGGATGAGACTGGGCACAATGAGTGTATGAACACACCAGACCATGCTGGCACCTGCTGGTGTTGGCAGCAGGAGAAT
>NW_009951812.1:90286-106080 GCF_000747805.2 Chaetura pelagica | reverse complement strand
GTACAAAACCAGCGTGTCCTTGGGAGGCACAGTGACAGTCCCCCAGGCTGAGGTCACTTGCAGGGCAGTGGGGATGCAGTAATTGCTGCTCACAGCAGAGCCAGGGAGTTTGTATTTCACACCCAAAGCAGAAGCTGCTGGGAGGCTCCATGTCTTTAGCTTAGTTTTAACTCCTTTTCCTCTGCCAAAAGGGTGTTTCCAGCATGGTGTTCATTGGGCACATTTGGCTTCATGGGGCTGCCCTGCTCATACCCCAAACCATAGCTCATTCACTAGACTTTTTAAAGTGCTGCTTGGGCCATGTTTGCACAGGTATTTAGTTAAAATGCAAATTCAGTTTTGCAAGTCTGTTCTCCTCTCCTTCCCCTCCTGTTTTCCCCCAGAGTGCTCAGACAGGAGCTCACAGCCCTGTGGCTCCAAGCACAGCATCCAGCTGCAGGAGAGCCTGCAAGGTTTACAGGTGGCCATGAACTTGTTTGCACTATTGAGAGAAAAAAATACTAAAATCTCCTCAAAGACCTCAGCCTTTCATGCTCCTTAGTGGTTGCCTGAGGGGAACTGAAGTCCTTTGGTCCTTGCATTGAAGCTCTGTTATGGATCCATCCTCTTTCCTAGAGCTGCTCCCAAATAAGTCATTAAGTATCCAGTCTCACAGTGACTTCTGAACCTTTGTTTTTAAGTCCTGCATGGAAACCTGCAGCTGTGGTGCAGAATCCTCAACTAGAAACTGGGAAGAAGAAAGTTGTGGCTACTTAAGAAGCCTTTTTAATTAATTTATGATCTTTCTCATCCTTTCTTAGAGTGTTTCTGGATCCCAGCCACTCGAGAACTTGGGTATTTCTGCTGCAAATACTCCTGAACCCCATCCCACCAAGCCCTGTGGAGCACCAAGACCTGTCAATGGAGTTATTAACACGTAAGCTGCTTGAATATTAGGGGAAGGGTTTGATTTTTATGATCTTGGCAACGTCCCATTGAAACCAGCTATGCTGGTTGGTAGTAACTAGATTAGTAATGGTGTAAATGGTTTATTTTTTGAAAAGGTATGGTAGGAGATCATGCTTAGGAACATTCTGGAGGAGATTGCTTGCTTGAGTTTTTCTGATGGATTGTTTCTCTGAAAATGGTGTCAAATTGAGCTGTGTTTACATGGACAGGCCCTGCAGGCAGCCAAGCAGTGAGCATGTTCAAAACTGTTTACACTTAAAATTCTGTGATTCAGAGGTACTAGTGGCCCAGTTGCAATTACTTTGGAGAAGTATCTGCAGCCTCTGGGGATACTGAGGAACCCAAATCCCATTGATTTGGGGAGCAAGACTTTCTAAAGTCTTTGTTTCTCCAGGCTGGTTTTTGTTGAGAAAGTCTTGAAGTGGGCAAATGAAAACAAGGGAAAGAAATTCTCTGGTAAATGGTGATTTCAGGGTTGAACTTTTCTGAAGGCTTAATTCTCAAATATTAATCAGAATCAAGTTTACATTAGGTTAAATATTTTTCTAGAAAATCATGTGTTCTCTGTCTCTTGCAGACTCATGAGAACCTGTTAAAATATCCTGAGCTGTAATTCTGGGGGCAGCTGAACTCCAGGATTAAAGCTGCTCAAGGCTAGAGCGGTTTTGGTCTTGCTCTGTGTCCAGCTTTACATGCCATTTTTTTGTTCAGAACTTCCAAAGGTTATTTGGACAAAGGTTCAGTGGTGGGAGAGTGTGGAAAGTGGCCAAAGTAAAACCAAGAATGAGAGTTGGTTTGAATAAAAGCTCTTGCCTCATGAAACTGCAACAGTTTAAACTCGGAGTGTTTGCTACGGTCTGAGTCTTGAACCTGGTAACGTGGGCTGGTTGGATGAATAACTCCATCTCTTCTCTCTCTCCTTCTCTCTCTCCTTCTCTCTCTCCTTCTCTCTCTCCTTCTCTCTCTCCTTCTCTCTCTCCTTCTCTCTCCCCTTCTCTCTCCCCTTCTCTCTCCCCTTCTCTCTCCCCTTCTCTCTCCCCTTCTCTCTCCGCTTCTCTCTCCGCTTCTCTCTCCGCTTCTTCTCTCCCTTCTCCCTTCTCCCTTCCCTTCCCTCTCTACTTCCCTTCCCTCTCCACTTCCCTTCCCTGTCCACTTCCCTTCCCTCTCTACTTCTCTCTCTTCTCGGGCAGTCTTCAGCCTGGCCTGGCAGAACATGCTCAGGGAGATGGCCAGGAAGCTGAGGAGCTCTTGCATAAAAAGCAACGGCTGAACATGGTTTCCCCCTCGGATGGGACGTGCGTGGCCGCCCGCACCCGCCCGGTGCTCAGCTGCAAGAAGCGGCGCCTCGTTCGGCCAAGCAGCATCATGCCCCTCTCCAAAAAGGTTTGTGCTGTTTTTTGATGCACCCTGTGGCTACAACTCCACACCAAAGAGCCTGGTGAGGTACTTACATGTTGGTCCAGTGGGGTTTTGCTCTTTGCATGGAGAGGTCTCCTTGGTTTGGGAATGTTTTGTCGTTATTATTAAGAGGGGAACAGTAATGGGGAGGAAGAGGAGGACAGTGAGGCTGCAAAGTCTGTTGGAGAAGAAGAGGAGAAATTAAGGAGAAGCTTTGAATTTGTTAGAAGACTTAGTAGCTGTCCCTGAGGAGATGCTGAACTCTGATGTGGGTTTGCTTTTCTAAAACCAAGCAGCCTGGGGTGAATTCAGGCCAGGTAGTTCAACATGGCACAGTCTGAGGAAGCTCTGAAAAGGCAAGTATCAGGAAATCTTAGCTCTGAGCACATGAATTAACACAGCCCCAGGAACTTGCTGCTACTTGCTCAGAGAAACTATAGTTGTCTGACCAGGCATCTGTGGGATGTCTTGCAAAAGGCCTGCCAGGGTGATCATGTTCACTTCCACTGCCTGAGTTTGGAAATCACTCAATGCCATGACTCAGTTCTTGGGTTTGTTTTAATTTATTGTTTATCATAGAATGGTGAAGGTTAGAAGAGGCCTTAAAAATCATCAGGTTCCAACCTCCCTGCTATGAGCAGGGACACCTCCCGCCAGACCAGGCTGCACAAGCCTCATCCAGCCTGGCCTTTAACACCTTCAGGGATGGGGCAGCCACAGTTTCTCTGGGCAACCTGTTCCAGTGCCTTACTGCCCTCATGGTGAATAATTTCTTCCTGATGTCTCACCTAAACCTCCCCTGTTTCAGTTTAAAACCATCACCCCTTGTCCTTTCACTCCCTGCCCTTATCAAGTGTTCCTCCCCAGCTTTCCTGGAGCCCCTTCAGGCACTGGAAGGTGCTCTCAGGTCTCCCTGGAGCCTTCTCTTCTCCAGGCTGAACACCCCAACTCTCCCAGCCTGGCTCCAAAGCTGCTCCAGCCCTCAGATCATTTTTGTGGCCCTTCTCTGGACCCTCTCCAACAGGTTTTTTATTTTATACTCCTTTCCACATCGTCTTCCCTTGCCCTTTTGCAGAGCTTCAGTTCAGTGAAAATAGAGTTTATTCCCTGTGTGAGGGAAGGGCAGTGCTTCCTTCTGTTTCATTTCTCCTGGGAATGCTGTAAACTGTCAGGTGGAGGATAGGCAGGAATTGAGGAAATAAGAGCCTTTTTGTGCACGCAGCTCTCATGGTTGCAGAACCATAGATGGCACAAATCCACTGACCTTTGAGTCAGAATGTTTCAAGTCGAGCTTTACCACAAGAGTCCAGGGGTTTTCATGTTGTGGGTGCTGGAGTTTTAAAGAAAAGCTCAAAAAGCAACATTTTTCTGAGCAAAGTAGGTTCTTGCTCAGCTGAGTTAGCTTTAACTTATTACTTATCTGCAGTTTGATCTGGGGTATTTCTGGTAAACCTCTGCAGTGACTCCCTTCAAGATCTTCAGTGATTTGGAAGTTCATGACCTTTCCCACTGGTGATGCTGACTGGTGCACTCAGTGTTTGAAGCAGGAATTCTGTGTTAAATATTGACCATATTCTTAAAATACATTTGATAATGAGAGATGATGCAGAAGAGCAGTTTGAAGGGATGGAGGGTCTGCCAAAGAGCAGAGCATTTCTGTGGACTCCCCCAGATATTAGAGAGAAAGTTGAGTGATGGTCGTTGTCCAGAGATACCATGTCCTACTACACTACTCCCATCTAACACAAAGTGCTTTTAAGTTACTATGACGAGAAATAACAACTTTAGAGTTCACTGTTTCGATAGAGATCATCCATAACTGTACCTGCTGTTTTACAAAACCTGAATACAACATCACTTGGAATTTTTAAGTTAGGAGATCTCCTCAAGGAAAGAGAAAGGGCTTAAAGGCTGAGTGGGTCTGTAGCCTGCACTGGGTTGGAAGCAGGATGGGAAGGGATATCCATGTCCCAGAGCAGACTGCTTTATCCTCACACTGCCAGACAGTTGTCTAAACCTCCTTAGGCAAGCTGTTGGAGTGCTTAGCTGCTCTTGTTTCTCAGACAGCAAAACCAAACAACCCTTCCATTCTAATACAAGCTGCCTTGGCTGCAATTTCAATCATTAACCAGTAGCCCAAGTCCTGGGATGAACTGGTCAGCTCCCCTCCTTGCTTCAGAACCTCTCCCTGAAGAGTGCAAGTTGACATGGTAATTCTTAATGGGGTGACCTCTACAGTGAACACATCATGAGGCTTTCTGGTTTTGCACATAGGACCTATATATATATATATTTATTTATTTCATCTGTAGTTTTTTGGCTCTTTTCTTCTCCATTTGGTGCAGACACTCCTTGAAATGTGTGCCCAGAGCTGGGTGCTGCTCTCTCTCCAGCTCATGGTACAATGCTGAGCAGGGTGGCAGGATTACCTCCTGTGTCTTGCACAACCACTCTGTTTATAAAGCCCTGTGGGGTGTTCATTCTCATTTTCTGACCCACAATAACACCAGATCCTCTGGGCAGAGCTGCTTAGTTACCTCCTTGGTCATTGAAACACCCACTTGTTGAATTTTCCCTCAGTGAATTAAATTTTATTTATTTTAGATAATTCCAGCTCTTTCCTTCAAGGGCTTTACAGCCTTTCCCAGTTTTAGTGTTATTTGCTAAGGCTTAAGGGTATTATCTCTTCCATCATACAGGTCATTAGTGGAAATTATTTTAATAATACTAGGCTCAGAAGAGACTTCTGCAGGATCCAGTTGGATACATCCTTCCATTTTGATGGGGTTACTTGCTCTGTATGGGATTTACATCCAGTTCTGCATCTGCCTGCAGTGGTTTGATATAAATAAAAGTCTATATGAAGTCTTTAAGTTTGTGAGTTGAAAGTCTGTCCTGGTTTAGGGAACAAGGTTGAAACCCACCCTTTTTCACCCTGTAAAGATGTCCCTGGAAGTCTCAACTCTTGGCAGAAAGTGATGGCTCTCTGACCCAGCTGAACTCAAAAAGGCTTTTTTCACCCCTCCCTCTGACAACTGAATTGTTCTGCCTCATGGTTTTTTATAACTGAGGTTTCAACCTAGATAAAATTAAACACTTTTAGTCAAATTTAGTAGCTGTTGAACCGTCTGTGCTGGTGAGTAAGAGTTTTCAGTTGTGTTGATGCAAAGTGAAAGCGTCTTTTTACGAGTCCAGACTAAACAAGCAGGTTTTATACAAGGTATTTTAAAAAAAAAAAAAAAAAAAAAATAAATAAATCAGCCTTTGGGGTGTTTTCCATGAGCTGTCCAAGTGTGAGGAGGCTGTGAGGTGTTGAAGTGACTCTGTCTCTCTGCAGGTCCATCGGAACAGCCTGGCCCGGTGCAGCTGCGACGTGAACCCCTCGTGTGCCCTCTGTGGCACTCGCAGCTCGGCCACCCTGGAGATCCAGTATGATGCCCCTCTGCTGGAACGTCTCTCCCAGCTGGACTCCTGTATCCATCCTGTCCTGTCATTCCCAGACGGTGAGCAAAGCATCTGTGGAGTTGGCTCAAGGGGTTGTTGGCAAATTGGGTCCCGAGGTGGGTGAGAAGGGGTGCTTGGACATGCTCTGGAGCCTGCTCCTCCATCCTGGGTGTCCAGAGGAGTGTAGATCTGCTTGGGCATGACCAGGATGGAGTACTGTGTCCACTTCTGGAGACCCAACGTAAGAAGGGCATGGAGCTGTTGGAACAATCCCAGAGAAGGCCACAAAGATGGGCTGGAGATGGGCTCCAGAGGCCTGGAGCAGCTCTGCTCTGGGGACAGACAGAGAGAGTTGGGGTGTTCAACCTGGAGAAGAGAAGGCTCCAGGGAGACCTTAGAGCACCTTCCAGTGCCTGAAGGGGCTCCAGGAAAGCTGGGGAGGGACTTGGGACAAGGGCAGGGAGGGATGGGATGAGGGGGAATGGATGAAAAGTGGAGAGGGGAGATTGAGGTGAGACATGAGGAGGAAATTGAAT
Source organism: Chaetura pelagica (assembly GCF_000747805.2). NCBI lineage: Eukaryota > Metazoa > Chordata > Aves > Apodiformes > Apodidae > Chaetura > Chaetura pelagica. Next base: position 99,754 of record NW_009951812.1, on the reverse strand, counting down.
CTTCCCTGTGGGGGTGGTGAGAGCCTGGCCCAGGTTGCCCAGGGAAGCTGTGGCTGCCCCATCCCTGGCAGTGTTGAAGGGCAGGTTGGATGGGGCTTGGAGCAACCTGGGCTGGTGGGAGGTGTCCCTGCCCACGCAGGGGGGTTGGAACTAGAAGATCTTTGAGGTCCCTTCCATCCCCAACCATTCCATGATTCTACAAGGTTGTTCATCTGCAGGTATTTTTGGGAGCAGGGCATTAGCTGGAGCAGGAGGGTTCAGGAAAGCTTTGCACCTGGGGACTGCTCTGCTCTGAACCTATGGATTAGGGGAACATGACCTGGAGCCCCTCTTGGGGTGGGGAAACCCAGATGTGCCTGGGAGTCTGTACTGGGCCCTGGGTCTTTGCCTGGTGTCTGGGTGGCTTTAAACCACTTGAGAAATGTATTCTTCCACAGAGATGGTTCATCTGCATGAAATTATTTGTGGATTGGTTTAAGTCACAGGAATTCTTTGTGACCTTTTAAGGAATTGTAAATGATCTTCCATGGTTCAGAGGGTGCAGTAAGAAGGGATCTTCGTCTTGGGACACTTGTTTCAGGGTTAATCATCATTGAGAGGAATAACTAACCAACCTTGACTGTGGGGTGTTCACAGATTTTGTGTGTAGGGACTTTTCCCAAGGGAAATGCAGTAGTTTCCAGTGTCTTTTGCTTCCTAAGCCAAGTTAAATACAAGCCTGGTCTTTGACCAAAAACTATTGCCTTGAGAGAGATTGGTGTCCATCTGTCATCTTTTTCCTCTGATCACAAAATACTGGGCCAGAAATTATACAGTCTGGAAGTTTTTATCAGGAAAACCAGGCAGTAAATCAATCCTAGTGTCCCCTTTCCAGGACGGGAAGACCTGGCTGCTGGGAGGGAAGGTGTGTGTTCTGCTTCTCCTGATGATCTAAAGTGACTTGTCCTGATTCAAACCTTGGGTTTTAACCCAGTGTGTGTGTGTTTGGGTTTCAATTCCAGCTTTGCACGAACTTCCTGTGATGGTAGGAAATTCATGGAGTGGCTGGGAACAATTCATCTGGCATCTTTCACTAGCAGTGTATTTAAAGCAGACTAAAATAGAAAATTGGTGCTATTTTTAAAAACTAAATCCCCACCCCCTCCAAAGACACATCTCTCTTAAGGAATGCTGAAGGAACTGAAGCAGAAATTTATTTCCTGATTTCACAGCATTTGTAATCCTCAGTCTGGGGTGTTCAACTGAATAGCCTGGGAAGTGGGGAGAAAACATTGTACACAACTGCAGCGTGGCCACCAAGCAAATCATTTCATCCCAAATTCAAGTTTCATTTTCCTAGAGTCAGCTGCAAGCAGCTCACAGGCTGAAAGATCCATTCTGTCTGCATGAGATGACAGACTTTGTTTTGAAAACTACCCAGTGTGGAACTTAAAACATCTGTACAGAAATCCCCATGTTCAGATGAATTTTGGGTTATTCACTGATGCTTAATATAGTTCTTCTGGGGCTGCTGCTTGGGGCTGGGGCTGCTTTTCTCTCCCAACATGAAGCCAGGGAGGGAACCTGTTGGTCTGCACCGAGGTGTCTTGCCCCCCATGAGCACTAACCCAAGTTGCCATCATTACTCCCACATCATTAGCTGAGATGTGAGGAGGAAATTCTTGAGTGTAAGGGTGGTGAGAGCCTGGCCCAGGTTGCCCAGGGAAGCTGTGGCTGCCCCATCCCTGGCAGTGTTGAAGGGCAGGTTGGATGGGGCTTGGAGCAGCCTGGGCTGGTGGGAGGTGTCCCTGCCCATGCAGGGGGTGGGACTGGATGATCTTTAAGGTCCCTCCAATTCAAACCATTCTACAATTCTGTGCTTATTCTGGGGGCTCACCTTGAAAGCAGCTGGCTGGGTCAGTGGGCAGAGGCTCAGTTAGGACTTCCTGGGGAAGCAGTTGGGGTTGCTGGATGCAGCCTGGCTGGGGAGCTGGGAGCATGTGCTGACTTTCACTTTGAGCCTCTCCTTGGCTTCTCCACTGCCAGCAGCCAGGACCTCCAGAGCCTTTTGCCAAGGGCAAAATCACCAGGCCCTGCAGGAGCAAAAAGATCATTTTTTCTTCTGGCAAGCAGGTTGCAGGCATCACACTTAACCCCTTGCATTTGTGTTTCCCAAGAGCTTTGTCCCCTTCCTTTAGTTTATTTTTTTTCCCCTCTTTTTTTTGTTGTTTTGTTTTTCCCTGGCTCATCCGACCTCTCACTGGGAATTTTCAGATGATGTAATAACCTTGGAGGGGAGGATGAGCTGGGCTCCTGGGCTCAGTCCGGTTGCCATCTGCTGGTCCCCGGGAGGTCTGCACTGCTCAGCCCAGGCTGAGGAGGAGGAGGAATAGTGACGCTGTCACTTGCTGCACAGACTCTGGTGCTGACAGCAGGACAGTAGCAAACCAGCAAATGACTCACTTTCTGCTGACAATGTTTTATCTTGCATTTTTCCCCCCCTCCCTTCAACCTGTCTCCTCCTTCCACAGATGTGTCCACAGATGTGTGAGCTGCTGGGGTGGGGTGAATTTTCATGAGAAAGCAAAAAATAAGCAGAGAAGGAGCCTTCTTCCCAACATCAGACCAGTTCAGCACATGAGGCTGCAGCTTCCCTGGCAGGGTCCTGAAAGCCTGACCCCTCTCTGCTCTTTGGGACGTGTCTCCACATGTGGTGGCCAGAGAGCTGCTGTCAGCCTGTAATAGCTCTTCCTTAGCAAAGGGATGAGGCTAAACCAGAGGTTTAACCATCGAGTTACTGGAAATTCAGCTGTCCTGGCTTTTTCCTGAGTCAAATTTCCCCTGGTGATTACAGCCAACTCCAGCCTGTGCCCTGCCAGCTCTCTCCTGTTTACCTGCCCAGATCTGCTGGGGCTTTCCAGGCCCTGGAATTGTTGTGGAATTTTCTGAGGGGTTTAGATACCAGCTGTTGAGACTGCAGGCAGAGCTTGAATCAATTCAGCTTGTCCTCTGAGATGATCTAGATGCCATTTCTGAATCCCACAGCAGCTCCTAATTGCCTCTGTGTCCCTGCTGCAGAGCGAGGAGCTTTATCCCTTGTGCAGGGTCTGGGCAGGTTCAGCTCTGCTCAGGGTGGCTTCAAAGTCCTTGTGAAAATGTCATGTAAGCTTAGGAGATGTGGGGGAGGGATGTTCATGCTGCTGGTGCTCATCTCAGAGCTTTTAGCTCCTAGTTGTGGCAGTGTGAGCTCTCATGGGGCTGCGTGTCCCCTTGGCAACAGTCTGTGCTGGGGGTGACATGTCAGCCCATGAATGCTGGTGTATAATGGTCTTACAGGTGTAGCTGGAGAAGATAAAGTCATTTCTCAGTAGTTTTCTTGATAACTAAAGGTTTCATTGCTTTTCTGAGCTAGGATTTTGGCCTTCAGGCATATCAAAGAAAACTGGGCCTTGGAGGAGACTTGGGCAGCAGCATTTGGTGATCATGTCTGAAGTTGGAAGCTGTGAGTGTGTGAGGAAGACTTGTTTGTAGGACTCCTGAGGCTGGAGTGGTTTGCTACTCCAGTTAATGTTTTTTTATGGTTGACCTTAGCCAGTTGGCACAAGAAATACACTGAACAGTCTCGTGTTTGGGCTGAGGTTGGGAGGGCACAGGTGTGTGGGGTTGGGGAGAATCAGCTCCAGGATGTAGGCAGAAGTAACACCTGGGACAGCACCCATGTTCTTGTTGTGAGATGGGGGGTTAGATAGGGACAGGTACTCAGGGTGACCCGGATTGGTGCCATGCACAGAAAGTTGAGGCTCAAAACTCATCAGTTACCAGATCCTTACCTGTTGGGCTGCTGCTCTGGGAGCCTCTCAGGTGTGCTCACTCCCTCCACCACTGCTTGAGGTGCCACGTCAGGCAGATGAACATCACACAGGACTTGGTTGGCATTTGGCTTGACCTGGAGTTGAGGATTTCAGTTGAATTTCTCTGCTCTGGTCCCCAGCTCTGTAGGTTTGGTGTGCTGAGATACCTCAGGTTCTTGGAAGTCAGATCTGGGATGGCAGGACATGAGATACCTCCAGTGGTAAAGGCTTCATTCTCCTGCCAGGAGATACTTGTGCTGTGAATACTGTAGGAATTCACTTCTCTCCAAGACCTTCTGATCAGAAAAGTTGGGTCCAACCATTACAGGTCATCCCAAGCCTGGGTTTTAAGGTCAATGCCTTGTATGTTTGTGAAGGGCTGTTCTTCCTGGGGGACTGGGAGAGGATTATGGCCCCACAGCTTCTGGTGCACCATGGAGTTAATTGGAATGCCCTGTTTGTGTCCCTCTGCAGATGTGCCGACCAGCCTGCACTTCCAGAGCATGTTGAAGTCTCAGTGGCAGAACAAACCCTACGAGAAAATCAAAGCTCCCAAAAAGCTCTCGCTCAAGCACAGAGCCCCCATGCCCACCAGCAGCCTGTCTGACCCTGCTCGCAAGGACCGCCACAAGCTGGTGAACTCCTTCTTCACTGCAGCCAGTAAGTGTCCTCTCTGCCTGCACCACCTGCAGGAAAATGGCCTGAGCTTGTACCCAACAGCCCTGCAACCTGGGAGGAGAGAGGAGGAGGAGGATCCCTTTGAAATTCAGCTCTTAGGGATGAGGCCAGGGCTGGAAGTGAAGTGTGTGCAGAGTGTGAAGTGCAAGCTGGTCTGTTTGTAGGGACCTCTTGCTGCTCTGAGGCTGCTCTCAGGAGCAAAGTTCCAGCTCCTCCAGCCCCGAGCTCATCTCCAGCGCCCGGAGGGTGTTGAGCCCAACCTGCCTGGCTTTACAGCTGGGCAAGCTCTGCCCGAGCCTCCCGTGCCAACAGAAAGAGGTGCCAACTGGCCTTTCATAGCTCTTTCTCTGTTCCCCTCCTCAGAGCGCTCACATCACAAAACCCCAGCAGACAAGGCTCACAGGCCACCACCCCCAGACGAGCTCTCGGCCGTGCCCAAGGCCGAGGCAGCGCCCGAGCGCCCGCTTGTCCAGCCTCCTGCCTGGGACAAAAAGCGAGTGCGCGACTGCTCGGCTGAGAGGAGCGAAGGTAGGATGCCCGGGGAGCTTGGGCTCTGCTGCACATCCAGCCTCTCTCCCCCTTTGGCCTCCTGGCAGGGGGGACCCCTCTGCTTTGGGGCTTGTCACCACCACAGCAACGCCTCGTGCCCTCCAACTGCTTCTCCTCCCCAGCCCCCAGGGCCTCTCCAGCTGCAGCTGCCATCAGGAGGTGCTTCTCTTCTCACGCCAAGTTCTCCTCAGTACTGGCCTGGTGCTCAGGGTCCTTTTCTATCCACCACCCTCCTTGGTCTGTCTCTCTGCTAATGTTCTTGGTTTCCTCTCCCTCCTCCCTGTGCAGTGTTGAAGCATCACACGGACATTGGTGGCCCAAGCTACTTGTCAGCAGCTGCAACCCCCACACCTCACAGCCCCATAGCTCGGCAACTCTCCACCTCCTCAGAGGGCTCTGCTCCAGCCAGCACGAGTGCACAGGGCACCTCCAGCACAGCTGTAAGTATCTAGGAAAGATCTTCCAATTTTAGGAAGAAATTCTTTACCATGAGGGTGGAGAAGGAGTGGAACAGGTTGCTTAGAGAGGGGGTGGAAGCCCCATCCCTGGAGACATTCAAGGTCAGCCTTGATGGGGCTCTGAGGAACCTAGTTGGAAAGGTCACTCTGCACTGCAAGGGGGGCTGGACTACATGACCCTTAAAGGTCCCTTCCAGCCCCACACATCCTGTGATTCTATGATCTAGTGCCTTTCTGGAGAGGTTTCTGAGCTCAGCTCCATTATGGGGTCTCACTTTTCAAGCAGTTCAAGCATCTCAGGCTTGAGTGTGCTTTGTATTTCTCTTCACCCCTGGTTTCAGCTGGTGGCAGGGTTGCTGACCCTTTTTTTTATCCTCTGACGTTGTGTCTGCTGGTTGGTTCCTGGGTTGATGCTGGCTCTGCAGAGCCAGGCAGCTGCAGTGACAGGTTCACTGTCAGCTCAGGAACTGCTGGTCATTGCTCCTGTTCTCAGAAGTCCCTTGGCTTGGCTCCATGTTTGGGTTTTGGTTTCTGAAGTTGTCTAGGGATGCCAGGAAGAGGAGCAGAAGAGCTGAGCACCAGCAGTGCTTCCACTGAGATGGCTTTCCCTTCATGGCCTTGGTGGCACTGGGCTGGGACTGAGTCACAACAGGGACAGCAGTGGTGGCTGGAACCTCAGTTGTCACCTATGTGCAAGCTTCAGAAGTTGCTTAACTCATCCTGTCTGCTGAGGCACACTGGTCTGGTCTCTGGCTTCAGGCATGACATGTTGGAGTGACTTTGCTGCCATGGCAGTAGTTGACCACCCACTCCATCCTCATCCAGCCTCACATGAGCCCTGGGAATTGGCCCTGGCAGGTCCCTGCCACTTGGGTTCCCTCAATAAAGGAGGTGGAGGACATGGTAAATTGCAGGTGATTGTTGTGAAGACACGTTTGTGATTCAAGCTGATCCAGGAGGATTCATGTCACTCTAGCAGCAGTGCTCCTGTCACGGGTTTGGGGGAGGTTTTTTGGATAGACAGATGGTAGGAGAGCACCCAGTGTTCCACCAGGTTTCAATAGAGAAGCTTGGAGTGTATTCCTGACTTAGAAAATCCATTCCAGTTAAAAGTGTAGTGGAAGTGAAAGCTGTGAGACTCCATGTGCAGCTGTCCTAACCCAAGATGAACTCCTGGCTGGCTGCTTCACCTTCCTCCTCTATCTCAGTGTCAGGGGTGGTGGTTCTACACCCCTGCAGGGACACAAGCAGGGGGGCTGTTCCCATCCTGGATGGTGGTTCTTCTCCCCTGATGGTCTCAGAACTTTCTTCACATTGGCAGTAGAGGGTTGAGTTGTGTGGGAGACTTTTCTTCTTGTTGGGTCAGTTCATCAGCCAGATCAACCTCCTGACCCACCTGGCTGTGCAGTGGCTGCTGCCAGGGTGGAGATGGTGGCTGGAGCTCAGGAGCCCTTGCTCACCTTGCTTCACTGTCCACAGGGCCACCACAGCCCCTTTTTTGTGCCTGAGCATTTTTGGTTGGGAACAGGGGCTTCCAGCAGGAGAACTGGAACAGGTTGCCCAGGGAAGCTGTGGCTGCCCCATCCCTAGCAGTGTTGAAGGGCAGGTTGGATGGGGCTTGGAGCAACCTGGGCTGGTGGGAGGTGTCCCTGCCCATGCAGGGGGGTTGGATCTAGATGATCTTTAATGTCCCTTCCAACCCAACCCATTCCATGATTCCATTATTCTAACTGATACAAATTGCTCATTGGTTCTGAAGTTTCTAAAGGTCATACAAGGCCATCCCTTGAGTCCTTTTTCCGCACCAGTGACTTAACGTGACCAAACCTTCCTCACCTGGTCCTTGTCTCCATGTTCCTGCAGCCAAGGAGGAGAAGAGGTGAAAGCTCCTTCGATATCAACAACATTGTCATCCCCATGTCCGTCGCTGCCACCACTCGGGTGGAGAAGCTGCAGTACAAGGAGATCCTCACACCAAGGTAGGTGCCAGGACCCCCCCAGCCCAGCAGGGTGTCACCTCCCAGGCTGTCCCTCTGGCTGACCCCTCTGCTGTATCTTGCAGCTGGCGTGAAGTGGACGTCAGTGCTCTGAGAGCCAACCCTGATGAAGACAACGAGGAGGTAGGAAGGGTTTCATTTCCCAGTTGATGTGGGATGGGATTAGTGACAACTGAACAGCATCCATGGAGAACACCAGAAGGGAGAGGACACGGGGATCTAGGCAGGGAGGTCTCTTCCTTGTTTCCAACAAAATGGCACAGTTTCCTTGCAGGAACCAGGCTGGGGTTGGTTCCTTCTCAGGCAGGGTGTGGTAGGGCAGGAGTTGGGTTAACTGGCTGGTGCAGCTGAACCTGAGGTCTCCTTGCTGTCAGGAGACCTCTCTGGGCAGCAGTATTTTTATGGAATGGTCTAATCTAGAAATCATGACCAGTCATGCTGCAATAGTTGTTATTTTAGCTGAACTGATAATGATGGGATTTCCTTGATCCTCTGGGCGCGCTGACCCCAGGAGAAGAGCTTTCCTTTGGTGTCCAGAGCTCAGTCCCTTCCCGAGTGATGCAGACTTGGTTCAACGAGGTGTAGCTCAGGCTGGAAAAACAGCACATAGATGCATGTTTCCTAGAAGAAAGCTGGTTGATGAGAAGCTCAAAAAGAGCTGACCATGAGTGCTGGCAGCCCAGAAACCAACCCCTGTCCTGGGCTGCATCAAAAGAAGAAGGAAGTGTGGCCACCAGGGCCAGGGAGGGGATTGTCCATGTCTACTCTGCTCTTGTGAGATCTCACCTGGAGAACTGGGTCCAGCTCTAGAGCTCCCAACATAAGAAGAAGATGGAGCTCCTGGAGAGAGCCCAGAGGAGGGTATAGGGATGATCAGAGGCTGGAGCAGCTCTGCTCTGGAGACAGGCTGGGAGAGTTGGGGTGTTCAGCCTGGAGAAGAGAAGGCTCTGGGGAGACCTTAGAGCAGCTTCCAGGGCCTGAAGGTGCTCCAGGAAAGCTGGGGAGGGACTTGGGACAAGGGCAGGGAGGGATGGGATGAGGGGGATGGATGAAAAGTGGAAGAGGGAGATCGAGGTGAGACATGAGGAGGAAATTCTTTGCTGTGAGGGTGGTGAGAGCCTGGCCCAGGTTGCCCAGGGAAGCTGTGGCTGCCCCATCCCTGGCAGTGTTGAAGGGCAGGTTGGATGGGGCTTGGAGCAACCTGAGCTGGTGGAAGTGGATGATCTTGAAGATCCCTTCCAACCCAAACCATTCCATGAAAGCTGTGACCAATTCCTTTACCCTTCCCTTTCCAGATTGAGGACTTATCAGACTCGGCCTTCGCCGCCCGGCACAGCAAGTGTGAGGAGCTGGAGCGCGCGCGGTGGCTCTGGAGCACCAGCGTCCCCCCCCAGCGCCGCGGCAGCAGGTACCTCCCGGGGGCACACAGGCTGCAGGGGGTGTCTCCTGGCCAAAACGTCCTTCCCAACAGCAGGATGCTCCCGGGGAGCTGGTTGTGGAGGCTTGATTAGGTTGACTGATCCATCAGAAATGGTTAAAAGCTTGTGCTGGTTTTGGAAAGTTTGGGCACCACCCACAGGAGCGGCTGGAGGAGCCCACCTGGGGGTGGGGTGAAGTTACACACTGGTGAGGTTGCAGAGAACCCAACTCCTGCAGCATCCCTTGGGATTCTGCTTTCTCAGGCACTTTGGGTGCTGTAGACGTGTGGAGGCTGGTGCACCAGCTCAGGAGTCTGGAGAAGAAACAAGGGCTGAGTTGGGCATCCTTCCTGCAGGAGCAAGGACCAGTGGTTGTTCCCAGTGTCACATCTCTGCTCGATGGCTTCAGCAGGGCCATTTCTCTGCTCACTTTTCATCCACGTCCTCACCTTCCTCTGGTCACTTGGGCCTCAGTTCCCTTTCTGCAGCATCTCTTTGTGAGGAGGTGTCTGAAACTGCAGTTTCCAGCTGTTGAGCT
>NW_009951812.1:82146-89946 GCF_000747805.2 Chaetura pelagica | reverse complement strand
TGTTGAAGGGCAGGTTGGATGGGGCTTGGAGCAACCTGAGCTGGTGGAAGTGGATGATCTTGAAGATCCCTTCCAACCCAAACCATTCCATGAAAGCTGTGACCAAGTCCTTTACCCTTCCCTTTCCAGATTGAGGACTTATCAGACTCGGCCTTCGCCGCCCGGCACAGCAAGTGTGAGGAGCTGGAGCGCGCGCGGTGGCTCTGGAGCACCAGCGTCCCCCCCCAGCGCCGCGGCAGCAGGTACCTCCCGGGGGCACACAGGCTGCAGGGGGTGTCTCCTGGCCAAAACGTCCTTCCCAACAGCAGGATGCTCCCGGGGAGCTGGTTGTGGAGGCTTGATTAGGTTGACTGATCCATCAGAAATGGTTAAAAGCTTGTGCTGGTTTTGGAAAGTTTGGGCACCACCCACAGGAGCGGCTGGAGGAGCCCAGCTGGGGGTGGGGTGAAGTTACACACTGGTGAGGTTGCAGAGAACCCAACTCCTGCAGCATCCCTTGGGATTCTGCTTTCTCAGGCACTTTGGGTGCTGTAGACGTGTGGAGGCTGGTGCACCAGCTCAGGAGTCTGGAGAAGAAACAAGGGCTGAGTTGGGCATCCTTCCTGCAGGAGCAAGGACCAGTGGTTGTTCCCAGTGTCACATCTCTGCTCGATGGCTTCAGCAGGGCCATTTCTCTGCTCACTTTTCATCCACGTCCTCACCTTCCTCTGGTCACTTGGGCCTCAGTTCCCTTTCTGCAGCATCTCTTTGTGAGGAGGTGTCTGAAACTGCAGTTTCCAGCTGTTGAGCTCATCACCCCCACAGGAGCGGCTGGAGGAGCCCACCTGGGGGTGGGGTGAAGTTACACACTGGTGAGGTTGCAGAGAACCCAACTCCTGCAGCATCCCTTGGGATTCTGCTTTCTCAGGCACTTTGGGTGCTGTAGACGTGTGGAGGCTGGTGCACCAGCTCAGGAGTCTGGAGAAGAAACAAGGGCTGAGTTGGGCATCCTTCCTGCAGGAGCAAGGACCAGTGGTTGTTCCCAGTGTCACATCTCTGCTCGATGGCTTCAGCAGGGCCATTTCTCTGCTCACTTTTCATCCACGTCCTCACCTTCCTCTGGTCACTTGGGCCTCAGTTCCCTTTCTGCAGCATCTCTTTGTGAGGAGGTGTCTGAAACTGCAGTTTCCAGCTGTTGAGCTCATCATAAACCTGCAGCAGAAGAGGTTGTGTCTTCATGTGATTTCCAGTGGTGGGTCTGGTTTTGAGCCCCTCTGCTGGGCCAGAAGAGCTGAAGTGCAGCTGCAGAGCCCTGCCCCTACTCCTTCTCTGCTTGTGGCTTTGGTTCAGCCCCATTGGGTGTGTGATCATTCAGGGTCATTTCTGCAGGAACTTCTGAAAATGCAAAAATTTGTCAGCCTCCCATTTGTGCAGCTGCTGCCTCATCTGCAGCTGCCTGGCCCAGGGCTGGTGGAGTCTGGGACATTTTGGTGCTTCTCTGCAAACTTCTTCAGGCAGTTTCTCATCTCTTGGCAGCACTTCACCGTGACTTTGTTCCTCCAAAGACCCTCTTGTTCAGGGCCTTGGTGAAAGATGCTGTGTTGAGGTCCTGGCTTGGTCACTGAGATTCAGACTTCATGAGTGTAGATTGCTGCTGGAAAAGGACAGAGGTCTCTCTGGTCCAGCCTCCTGCAGGGCTCTTGCCAGCACAAGACCGTGTTGGCCATGCCTTTGTCTGGCCATGGCATGAATGCTTCCAAAGACAGAGATTCCACCCAGAGCTGGGGAATCCCAGGGCAGGTCCCCAGCAGGGAGAGATGTGCATGGGAGTGTCCCTGTCCTGCTGGTCATGTTCCTCAGCACAAGCCAGGACAGGATGTGCTGTGTTTGTGCCGAGAGTGACGTGGCCAAGTTGAGCTTGGCCTTCACCACGTCCTGCTCCTCCTCAGCAGGATACTTGCTCAATCCCATCCAGGGGTTCTTCTTGGCCTTTCCATGGAAATGATTTGAGCCCTCAGGGCCTGGTGACTTCTTGTTGCTGTCACTCAGCCAGGACCTTGCTTCTTGCCTGTAGTGGTTCCTGGGGCAGGTAATACCAGTAAGCACTGGGGGAAACTCTTTGTTTCCCTTAAATGTCATCTGCTGCCTGTTTCCCCCTTTGTCATCTGCTCCAGCAGATCTGCTGAGCATCGTGTGGTCTTCCTGCCTCCCATGTGTAACAGCACAGTTGTTGTTTTTTTCCTGCAGCAGCTTTTCAGCTGCATCTTGACTCAGCACATTGACTGGAACTTGCTGCTGGTGTAGCTGGTTCATTAGTCTAATTGGGGCTGGGTCTGTGTGTTTTGATGAACACTTTGGCCAGCAGATTTTGGGACCTGATCCTTGGTGGCCCTTGATTGCCACTTCCTGTCACAGTTCATCCTGAAGAGCTGCACTCTGCTGTGGGCACTTCAGGCAGGTTCCTGTGGGGGTTTGATCAGGGAACCTGTGTAGGTGCCCCAACCTTCTGAGTTCTTGGTTTCAATCTTCTGAAGTCTCGGGGTTTTACAGGGCTCCTCCCACACCCAACTGTTGCTCTTGCTGTGTTTCCAGTGTCACTGATTCACTACGCCTGGTTCTTGAGCTGCCTGGTGTCACGTGGATGGTGGAAACACTTGGAGAAACCGATTGTGAAGTGTCTGATCTCATAGGGTGGCTTCTCCTCGTGGTGTTTGTGCAGCCCTCACAGCGCAGGAGCTGCGTGGGATGTGCAGCCTTAGGGAGCAGTGTCAGTGCTGCCAAACTGCACTGAGACAGGGGAGGTGGGACAAGGATGAGCCCGGATGAGTTTGACCTCTGGGCTGCAACATTCCCTGCCTGTCTGTCCCCAGTCCCCGTGGCTGCTCCAAGGAAGAGGCAGTGGGAGGGGTCAGTGGGTGGCACCAGGTGGCCTGGGCCCCCCTGGGGGTGGCATCGTGGCTGGGACTGAAACCAGGCGCTCAGACACCTCCCTGTCCCAGGTCCTACAGGTCGACAGATGGACGGACAACCCCCCAGCTGGGGAACCCCTTGACCCCCCAGCCAGCATCCCCTGAGGTGGGCAACTGCCACTCCCACCCGGAGCTGTCCCACACCCACTCCCCGCGCAGCCCCATCAGCCCCGAGCTGCTCTCGGCGCCCCTCACCCCCCTCTCCCGGGACTCCCTGCGGCTCCTCTCCAGCGAGGACACACGTTGCTCCACGCCCGAGGCCGGCCTGGATGAGCAGGTGGGTGCTGGATACCCTGGGAACCCTCAGCTCTGGATTTGTTCCCAGAGATTGGCGGGAAAGTCCCAAGTGCTGCCTCTGGGGGTGTCACTGCAGCGATTGCTGCAGGCAGGGATTAAGGGTAAAGCTGATGCTCCGACTGGGCTGTTTTCTCCTCCTGGCTGTGGGGAGGCAGCTTGGAACGTGGGAAATCCCTCCCAGGCTCTGGGCTGGATGGGATGCAGAGCCTGGTGCTGTTGGACACAGGCAGCAGGATGTTCCTCCAAGGGGCTGGTTCAGTTTGGAGGCTGCCGTGTCCCCACCACGTGTGCCAAAGCTTCCTGTGCTCGGGCAGTCACGTCTGCACCGTGGAGCTGCCTGCTCCGAGCACCGCCGGAGTCACATGCGGAGTGGGAGCAGAAGAGCTTTTCCAGAGGATATTCCATAGCCTGGTGTCTCTTCCCTTTAGGCCGTGCAGCCCTGGGAGCGACGCACCTTCCCGCTCTCGTACGACCCCAGGACAGAGTGCGAGGACCAATCCGACCCCCAGGACCGGTTGTCGCGCTGCACCCGGCGCACGTCGGGCAGTAAATCCTCCCGGGAGACCGATGGCACTTCTGCTAGCCCATCCACGGGTGATTCCACCATAGCCTGCTTACAGCACACGTCAGAAATGTGCTTACATTGATATCTTGTCCTTATACTTCCCTAAACTTGGGAACTTCCTAAGGCAGAAGGTACAATAATAGAGACGTAAGGGAAGACATGAGCAAAACCAACACACAGAACTAACTCTTGGCATTAAAGCTTCCAAAATCTGCGTTTGATATTCAAACATCCTGCCGGGAATTTTCACAGTTTTTAGTGAATTTAAGGAGTTTAGAATCTTTTTTTTTTGTTTTCTTTTTGTTTTGTTTTCCTTTTTTTCTTTCTTTTTTTTTTCCCTCCTTCTTCTCCATGTTTCCTTGTCACATGAACGAGACCCCCCAGATTCCTCCCAGTGGAGTGAAGCCTCGGGAGGGGAGCAGCCCAGCAGACCCAACCCACGCACTTTTCCCCCCCCCCCCCCCCCCCCTTTCCTCTCACCCCTTCTTTAGGTGTATAAAAACTAGAGCACAGGATTTAGCTGACTAGCAGACTTCAGGGATAGTTTTTCTCCAGCAAAAGGGTGTCTTTGTCTCTTGACCTGCTGCCCTCCTCTCCCTGAAAGGTTTTACTGAAGTGAAATTAGTGGTGAAAAGTGATGTCTTGGGATTGCAACCTGGGCTGGCTGTCCTGACGTGCAGAGCTCGCCCTGCACTTCCACCCTCCGGGCGGTTTTCTTCCCTAGGTTGTAGTTCCAGGTTATCCCCAAGGGTGGAGCTGAACCCCCCCAGGCCCTCCCTCTGCCTCCTTCCTCCTCGCCTGGCTCGGGAGCAGCCGATTGCGGTGCCGAGATCCGGCTGCCCCATCCCCCGGGGGAGAAGGAAGGAGAAGGAAGGATCCTTGTAGCCGCTGGACGCACAGCACGGGAGGAGCGGGGTTTGGGAAGTTGGGGTTCACACCTGGGGTGTTGCTCCTGGGTGGGAGGCAGGGAGCGGGGGATTGTTCCCAGCCTGGAGCAGGAGTCCCACCTCACTTCACGGACAATCCCTTTGGGGACAGGGCAGCAGCTTCCAGCTGGGAAAGGCGGGTCTGCGACCGGTGCTGGAGCCTGGACCCTGTGTTCCCCCAGAGGATCAGGGAGTTGGGTCGAGGGCAGCACCAAGAGCAGCAGAGGGAGGGTCCCATTCCAGGAGCTGGTCTGGGTGGTCCCTGCAGGTGGGTTTATTCCCAGCAAAGGAGAGAGAAGAGCAGGAAGGAGGGTGGGGAACGGGGATCCCCCAGCGCCGCTTTGCTCCCGCACACCCAGAACTGGTGTCCAGTCCGTTTCATTTCCCGTTGGTCCGACTGTGCTGCCTCCTGACAGGTATTTTCTTTTGAATCAGAGTTCGCTGTTGTTCCCTCCTCTTCCTCCTGTTCCCTCCTCTTCCTTCTTCCCTCCCTCCCACACCCGCAGTGACTCCCGGATCCCACACACCATTTCCCATCTGTAAACGCTTTCTGCTCCCCCAGGGTGTGGCTCTTGATCCCTGTCCTGTCGCTGGCATCGTGCCTGTCTTCATGTATAATCACATCACCAAAAAAAACCCACAAAAAAACCACAAAAAAAAAACACAAAAAAAGGAAAAAAAAAGAAAAAAATACAAAGGACATTTTATTTTATTTTTTTCCATTTTGTAATCGTAAAGAAATAGTAGCTAAACTGCTTAATGGTTGGGGTTTTCACAATTTTCAACATTATTTAGTGTTGGTTTTGGTTTTGTTTGGGCTGGTGTTGTTTGTGTTTTTTTTGGGGGGGGGTGTTTCTGTTTCTAGTTTAAAGGATTTGTTGTCATTTGAAAAAAAACAACCCCAAACAAACCACAAAACCAAGGCTCCCATTTCCCTCTGCGTTAAGTGCTTTTCTATTTATAAGGTTGAAAATTCTGAAGAACCCTTTTAGCATTATAAAAAAAAACACAAAACAACCCAACAAACCAACCCCCCCCCACACACACACACAAAAACAAAAACCCAACAAAAAAACCCCACCAAAACCCACCATCCCAAACAAACCACCTTGTATTTTGTAAATATTTTCTTTTCCTGCTTTGAGCTGTGTAATGTCCTTGTTATATAGAAATGCTTTTCTTCCGAGAAGCTGATCTTTGTTAATGTCTTGATTCTGTTGGCAAAGCAAAAATGTGCTTATAAAAAAAAAAAGCAAAACAAAAACCAAAAAAAAAAAACAGAAAAAAAAAAGAAGAAAAAAATAAAAAGAAAAAAAAAAAGAAGAAAAGATTAAAAAAATTAAAACATCGTTTTTCCCTGTGAGGTGTTTGTGACACGCTGGGCAAGGGGCCCTTCCCTCTGCTTGGTCACTTTCCCTCCCAACCCACTTTTCTGGGGCTTCTTTGTCCTTCCCAAGGTAACTTCCCAGCTGTTCTTGTCGGGGGGGGGGGAGAGGAAATGGTGGGGTCTGGGATGTGGGATGGAGGAACAGGAGCTTCCCTGGGAGCCCCTGGGCCACCAGCCCTGCCTCGTGTTGGCTCTCTCAGCTCCACCCCGGCGTCTAAGGGGTTCATTTTCTAATTCTGGGGTTTATTTTTCTAATTTTGGTTTTATTTTCTGGGTTTGTTTCACATTCTCAGGTTTAAGCAGTTACTGCTGATTCACACCCAGGCATCTGGTCCCTGTTTGCCCTCCTGGCTAGAGTATGTTGGCCCGTGGTGGGAGGTGACTTCCTTGGGTGCTCTTAAATTTCCAAGATAAGGGAATTTATACTTTGTTTCTCGTTGCCCAGTGGGTAAGGAACAGGAAGGTGCCAGGTGGTGATTAACCAGGTTATCAAGCAGGAGGCAGCACCGGGTTCCTTCCCAGTAATTGCCAGGGCAGGAACAATCCAATCTGCAAAGCAAACCATGGTGGGAGAGTCCTGGGGAAGGTGGTGGATCAGAGAGCTCCAAGATGTTGGAATCAGGCCGAGTCCCCTCCCCTCCCCACCCCGCAAAAGAGGCGCCGTTTCTTGTAGTAATGACTTTTATTTCCAAATTCACTTTTACGGCAACAGTGTAAACCAGTTGTTAAAACGCACGATACACTATGGACACCCACAGACAGAAGCTAAGCTAGAATGATACACTGAGATCAAACCTTCCCTCCCCTCCCATGGGAGCAGGGCTGCCAGCACCACCAGCAGCTGATGCTGAAGTTCCATGTCACAAGCATTTTTTATATATATTTTTTTACTATTATATTTTTTTTGAGTGCAGAAACAGGTTCGGTTATTTTTGACTCGGTGCCGGTTTGAACCCTGTTCAGACCAAGAGGTGTGTGTGTGTGTGTGTGTGTGTGTGTGTGTGTGTGTGTGTGTGGAGTAAAGGAAAAGCCTCGGGGCAGTGTGTCCATCCTCAGGCCTGGGTGGTGTTGGGGCTGGGGATGTGGCTCGGGCTGCTGGAAGGGGACAGGGGATGGCAAGGGCTGTCCTGGGACACCCGGCTTTCCCCCAGGGAGAGGGGGAGGTGAGATGAGGGGGTGGGTGCAGGGGGAAGGGGATGCAGGGGGGGGACAGGGTGCAGGGGGAAGGGGCTGCTGACAAGCTCAGCCCTGGCCTGGGGTCCCTCAGGAGCTGCACAGAGGGTCCCAGGGGGTGGCACAGGGCAGGGCTCAGCCACGCACCATCCTGCAGCCCAGAGGGGTTAACTGGGGTGATGAACCCCAGTTCATCCTCCAGAGGACAAAATTACCTTCCACGTCCCACCCGAGCCAGGCAGGGACGGAGGCTGAGGACCAGTAACTGAGCCAGGGAGGAGCTGCTGGTGGCTCTGCTTGACCTCCTGGGGCTGCAGAGACAAGGGTTGGGACACCCCCCCTCTCCAGCCCCAAACTGCCACCTCCCCAGAGCAAAACCAGCCTCCCCAGCAGCAGAACCCGGGGAGGCCACAGGACAGAGGCTGCATCAGGTGGGAGTGTGGCCTGTCCAGGGAGGAACCTGCTGCTCCATGCCCTTAACTGCTGAAACAGGACCCCACCTGT
>NW_009951812.1:81534-82104 GCF_000747805.2 Chaetura pelagica | reverse complement strand
CAGCCTCTTCCCCTGCAGCACAGCCAGGGCACCCCTGTGCCCCCACTGCCACCTCTGTCCCCACTGCAGGGCTGATGGCTCTTGGTGGGGGGGAGGGAGGATGGGGGACAGGGAGGAGACACACAGTGAGCTGCACTGGGGGCATCTCAGCCTCTTTGGTTGTACCGGGCAGGTGGGGATGACCACGGGTGCAGCACAGCCCTGGGCCACCCCCTCACACTCCCTGGGTGTCCACAGAAACACAAGCAGAGAAAGAAACACAAGTGGATCGGCTCTTCTCCCCAGTGTGGTGCTGGGGGGGGTGTTAGGGCTGTATGGAGGACACACCACGAGGAGCTGCAAACCCAAACCAGGAGCGTGCACAGACTGGGGGGGGTTTATCAGTGCCAGGGAGCAGCCTCAGGCCTCCCCCACCAAGTGCAGGATGGGCCCCGGGGGAGCTGCCACCACACACCTGCTCAAGAAAAAAAACAACCTTCCTCACACCTTCCCCTCGTGCCCTCCTGGGTTGTCTCCTCCTGCTGCCAACAGCACGAGCCCAGCAGAGCCTGGAGCTGCCACTTCACCAAT
>NW_009951812.1:79568-80946 GCF_000747805.2 Chaetura pelagica | reverse complement strand
CTTCACCCATCGTTTAGCTGACCTTGGGGGAGAGGGGGGAAGAAAAAAAAAACAAAAACACAACCCAAAAATGTTACAAGCTGCACCCAACTCCAGGGGCCATCCCAGCCCTGGAGAACTACAAGTGCCCCTCACACCACATCCCTGGGCCCTGGGAGAAGAGCACAGGGCCAGGAAGCCCTGACACAGCCCCCCCCAGCCCACAGCCCTTCCTGGGGAGCAGGGCAGGGGCTCTGACACAGCCCCCCCAGCCCACAGCCCTCCCCAGGGAGCAGGGCAGGGGCTCTGAGCCCACCTGGCAGACATGCAGTGCCAGGTCTGGGCACAACCCAGCGCTCAGCCAAGCCCCCCTTGGCCCCTCCTCGCTCAATACTACTTACAGCATATTACTTTTTTTCTTTTTAAAAACACATGCTCGTTTAGGAAAACAATCACCCTGGCACAGTCCAAGCATATACAGACAAATCTACTCTACAACACGAGGGGCTGCCAAAGGAATAGGGAAAAGCCTCTACTCATCCACTCAGCAGTTCCAGCACAGCCCCTTCCGCTGGGACACCCCGGCCTGGCCGGTGCTCCAGCTGCCGGAGCTGAGAGCAGGGCTAGGGGGTACCTGGCAGTTCTCTTCATACACATCTGGTCTTTCAGAGGTAAAAAACAAAAGGTTTCTTCCAAATCAGCAGGCAAATGGAATGCAGAAAGGGAGGGCACCTCCCTGCAGTCCCTGGCAGCAGCACCCACTGCCTGTGCTGCCTGCAGGCCAGCCCTCCAGCCCAGGACTCGTTAGGGTAAAACGAGTGTGGGACGGTCCCAGTCCCTTCGTGAGGGGCTCCCATTGCCCTGGGGGGGTGCTCGGGTCAATGTTATGCTGTGGCTGCCTCCTAAAGCCCCCTCCCCACTTCCCTGGGGCAGTGGGCATCCCTGGTAGGGCGGGTGGCCCTGGTCAGGGCTGGGACAGCGAGGGACCTCACAGGGGTTTGGGGGGGACAAGGAGAGGGAGTGGGGGGCAGGCATGGGCTGTGCACTCCCAGGAGCAGGGGGAGAGGAGGTTTTGTACCTCATAGTGTCACTGATTTTGAAGTCCTGGAGCTAGAGCTGAATGAACAGTAAAAGCAGGTTAAATCATTAACCAGTTAGGGGACGGGGAAGCAGCTGTAAAAGGAACAGAGGAAGAAGGCCAGATTATTATTATTTGTTTCTTTTCCTTTTTTTTTTTTCTTTTTGTTTTTGTTTCGTTTCGTTTTTCCTTTTCCTTGTCTTCTCTCATCTGGGCCCTGCTGTGCCCCCCATCACAAGCCCTGCTTGGCCAGGGAAGCAGACACTTCATCAGCTAGTGTGGCCAGCTGGGGGGAGTCCACCATGTTGATGCTGCCAGGGG
>NW_009951812.1:77185-79412 GCF_000747805.2 Chaetura pelagica | reverse complement strand
CGGCTTGTGGGTCTCGATCTGCGGGGGCAGGGATGGAGGGGTGAGGGTGCAAGGCAACACCTGGAGAAGATTTTTACCTGCCAAGCTGCTGGTGCAGCTCGGAGGAAAGCTCAGTTTGTTGTCAGCCCCATACACACACACCCAGCGCTCCCAGGCATCAGGAACGTCACATCCAGGAGGGGTGGCGGGACTGGAGCATCCCGGGATGCTGCCAGATCCTTCCCAAGCTCCCAGGAGTGGTGGTGAGTCCCAGCACAACCTGGGCTGCTCCCACTCCCCTAGCAGAGATTTAGGGAGGGGGTGGGACCCTTACGCAGGTTGTGAGGATGCCCCACAGCTCAGCTGAGCCCGAAGTGCTGCTCCCTCTCTCCCAGCAAGGGCCAGGGAGGGGAGGTGAAGCAGACAGGGTTTGCTACTTACTGGTGCCCTCCCCAGCCCAGTGAAAGGCTGGGTCCTGGTTCTCCAGGGGGGTGGGTGGCTCCAGCACCAGGGACTGGAGCCCAGCAGGGTCTGGGCTCGGGCTCTGAGCAGCCTGGGGATGGGTCTTGTCTTCCTTGCCTTTCTCTCTCTACAGGTGAAGAAACCGCCCGGGGCGGTGAGGTGCAAAACAACGCATCAGCAACAAAAAAAAACACCCCAAGATCCAATAAATGTCAACCAGAAGGAAAAAAAAAGATCAAAATTGAAGAAAAGAAAGAGAAAACTGGGGAGCAAAAGATCTGAAAAACGAGGCCATTCACTGGTTCATAGG
Source organism: Chaetura pelagica (assembly GCF_000747805.2). Lineage (NCBI taxonomy): Eukaryota > Metazoa > Chordata > Aves > Apodiformes > Apodidae > Chaetura > Chaetura pelagica. The sequence continues at coordinate 78,661 of NW_009951812.1, read as the reverse complement.
AAGAACAGCAACTGCCTTTGGAGACAAGGAGGAAAACTTTCCCTGGCAGCAAAGGTGCTGGCACAGGGACTTTGCCAGAGCACAGAGCACCCCAGATTCCCACAGGACACCCAGTCTGGAGAGCTGTGGGTTCTGTGTCCAAATCGTTTGCCTGGCAGAGCAAGGAGGGGACTGGAGACACTGGGGAGAAAGGCAGAGGGGCAGCAGAACCACCCACAGATGCTCTATGTGGAGGGCTGATGGGGCTCAGCTGTGTCCTGCCCCCTCCCTGCCAACTGAGTGTCCCACCTCGGGGCAGCACTGCCTGAGGATGGTCCCTGGTGCCAAGGTGGGAATGGGAATGGTCTGGACAAGGGAAACAATCTGAGGCAGCTTCTGAACTCAAGGGACACCAACAGCCTCCTCTGGGTGTGGATTTAGGCAGAGTGTGGGCAACTGCCAGGCTGGAAGGCTGAGGCAGGTGATACCACTGCTGGGTAAAGCAAGTAAATTCCCCCTCCAAAGGGTAAGTTCTTCAAACTGTGGCCCAGTGGATGTGCCAGGATATGAAAGAACCATCATAGGGATCACAAAACCAGGCTGAGTGAAGCACAGGGCAGTCTGATGCGTAGCAGCAGCGAGAGAAGGGTAAGGAAGTCAAGCAGTCCCTCAGGCAGAGGCCAGGAAGAGCTGGGAGGTGCACAGAGAAAACGTGGCCAAGAACGAAGTGCCAAAATACAGGAGCTGAAAGAGAATGTTCCCTTCCCACTGAGAAAAAAAGGTGTTTGAAAAACAAGCAAGATTAAAACCACTTTCCTCCGGAGAATTCAACCACCTGTGTCACCAGGCTGGAGTCTCACCTCTGGGCTTACCTGAGCTCCTGGCCCCCTGCAGGGGACCTTGCTCTCCTCAAAACCAGGTTGTAGACACATTTTAGCTCAGACTTACTGAGAAGTCACCATCAAAGCTCCCAGCAGGACGAGCTCACCCAGGGTTCAGTATTTCACCTGACCTGATTAGCTTCTGTCTTTCAAGTCCCCTGAAATGTGCACCAGCCCCTACACAGCATCCTCAGTCTCAGCTGGGACAGAGATCAGCTTTCTCCTGAGGTGACAGCCTACTGCAAAGTCACCTTTTCTAAATAAAGCTAAGCCTTTAATGCTCCACTTTCATCAGGGAACCAACACCTCTGCAGTGCCCTGAGCTGCCAGCTTTGTGCCACTCCCCTGGGAGTACCTGGCAAGGCAGAGAGCAAAAGCAGTTGCTGATGGTGACACCCCTTAACATAGAAGGTGGGAGCCACAACACGTTTCTGCACAGACTTCAGAGAGCAGCAGAAAGAGCAGGAAACCACAGGTAAGGATATCACCAACAATCACACTCATCTGTGTGGCCAGGGGCCAGAGAAGGGGACAGAAACTGCCACCCTCACAGTTTTGCCATGGCTGCTCTCCAGCAAATGTCCTCTATGTTGGCAGCTGCAGCCCAGGAGCTCCC
>NW_009951812.1:39892-76974 GCF_000747805.2 Chaetura pelagica | reverse complement strand
GGGCAGGGGGCATCCCTGGTAGGGCGGGTGGCCCTGATCAGGGCTGGGACAGCGAGGGACCTCACAGGGGTTTGGGGGGGACAAGGAGAGGGAGTGGGGGGCAGGCATGGGCTGTGCACTCCCAGGAGCAGGGGGAGAGGAGGTTTTGTACCTCATAGTGTCACTGATTTTGAAGTCCTGGAGCTAGAGCTGAATGAACAGTAAAAGCAGGTTAAATCATTAACCAGTTAGGGGACGGGGAAGCAGCTGTAAAAGGAACAGAGGAAGAAGGCCAGATTATTATTATTTGTTTCTTTTCCTTTTTTTTTTTTTCTTTTTGTTTTTGTTTCGTTTCGTTTTTCCTTTTCCTTGTCTTCTCTCATCTGGGCCCTGCTGTGCCCCCCATCACAAGCCCTGCTTGGCCAGGGAAGCAGACACTTCATTTTTTTTTTTTTCTTTTTGTTTTTGTTTCGTTTCGTTTTTCCTTTTCCTTGTCTTCTCTCATCTGGGCCCTGCTGTGCCCCCCATCACAAGCCCTGCTTGGCCAGGGAAGCAGACACTTCATCAGCTAGTGTGGCCAGCTGGGGGGAGTCCACCATGTTGATGCTGCCAGTGGAGGAGACGTTGCTGAGGCGGCGGGGGGAGGCATCCCCGGAGATGGTCGGGGACTTGTAGACGATTTCAGCGCCGTGGTCGGTCTTGGCTTTGGCGTTCTCACGGAAAGTCAGCTTGTGGGTCTCGATCTGCAGGGGCAGGGATGGAGGGGTGAGGGTGCAAGGCAACACCTGGAGAAGATTTTTACCTGCCAAGCTGCTGGTGCAGCTCGGAGGAAAGCTCAGTTTGTTGTCAGCCCCATACACACACACCCAGCGCTCCCAGGCATCAGGAACGTCACATCCAGGAGGGGTGGCGGGACTGGAGCATCCCGGGATGCTGCCAGATCCTTCCCAAGCTCCCAGGAGTGGTGGTGAGTCCCAGCACAACCTGGGCTGCTCCCACTCCCCTAGCAGAGATTTAGGGAGGGGGTGGGACCCTTACACAGGTTGTGAGGATGCCCCACAGCTCAGCTGAGCCCGAAGTGCTGCTCCCTCTCTCCCAGCAAGGGCCAGGGAGGGGAGGTGAAGCAGACAGGGTTTGCTACTTACTGGTGCCCTCCCCAGCCCAGTGAAAGGCTGGGTGCTGGTTCTCCAGGGGGGTGGGTGGCTCCAGCACCAGGGACTGGAGCCCAGCAGGGTCTGGGCTCGGGCTCTGAGCAGCCTGGGGATGGGTCTTGTCTTCCTTGCCTTTCTCTCTCTACAGGTGAAGAAACCGCCCGGGGCGGTGAGGTGCAAAACAACGCATCAGCAACAAAAAAAAACACCCCAAGATCCAATAAATGTCAACCAGAAGGAAAAAAAAAGATCAAAATTGAAGAAAAGAAAGAGAAAACTGGGGAGCAAAAGATCTGAAAAACGAGGCCATTCACTGGTTCATAGGAAGAACAGCAACTGCCTTTGGAGACAAGGAGGAAAACTTTCCCTGGCAGCAAAGGTGCTGGCACAGGGACTTTGCCAGAGCACAGAGCACCCCAGATTCCCACAGGACACCCAGTCTGGAGAGCTGTGGGTTCTGTGTCCAAATCGTTTGCCTGGCAGAGCAAGGAGGGGACTGGAGACACTGGGGAGAAAGGCAGAGGGGCAGCAGAACCACCCACAGATGCTCTATGTGGAGGGCTGATGGGGCTCAGCTGTGTCCTGCCCCCTCCCTGCCAACTGAGTGTCCCACCTCGGGGCAGCACTGCCTGAGGATGGTCCCTGGTGCCAAGGTGGGAATGGGAATGGTCTGGACAAGGGAAACAATCTGAGGCAGCTTCTGAACTCAAGGGACACCAACAGCCTCCTCTGGGTGTGGATTTAGGCAGAGTGTGGGCAACTGCCAGGCTGGAAGGCTGAGGCAGGTGATACCACTGCTGGGTAAAGCAAATAAATTCCCCCTCCAAAGGGTAAGTTCTTCAAACTGTGGCCCAGTGGATGTGCCAGGATATGAAAGAACCATCATAGTGATCACAAAACCAGGCTGAGTGAAGCACAGGGCAGTCTGATGCGTAGCAGCAGCGAGAGAAGGGTAAGGAAGTCAAGCAGTCCCTCAGGCAGAGGCCAGGAAGAGCTGGGAGGTGCACAGAGAAAACGTGGCCAAGAACGAAGTGCCAAAATACAGGAGCTGAAAGAGAATGTTCCCTTCCCACTGAGAAAAAAAGGTGTTTGAAAAACAAGCAAGATTAAAACCACTTTCCTCCGGAGAATTCAACCACCTGTGTCACCAGGCTGGAGTCTCACCTCTGGGCTTACCTGAGCTCCTGGCCCCCTGCAGGGGACCTTGCTCTCCTCAAAACCAGGTTGTAGACACATTTTAGCTCAGACTTACTGAGAAGTCACCATCAAAGCTCCCAGCAGGACGAGCTCACCCAGGGTTCAGTATTTCACCTGACCTGATTAGCTTCTGTCTTTCAAGTCCCCTGAAATGTGCACCAGCCCCTACACAGCATCCTCAGTCTCAGCTGGGACAGAGATCAGCTTTCTCCTGAGGTGACAGCCTACTGCAAAGTCACCTTTTCTAAATAAAGCTAAGCCTTTAATGCTCCACTTTCATCAGGGAACCAACACCTCTGCAGTGCCCTGAGCTGCCAGCTTTGTGCCACTCCCCTGGGAGTACCTGGCAAGGCAGAGAGCAAAAGCAGTTGCTGATGGTGACACCCCTTAACATAGAAGGTGGGAGCCACAACACGTTTCTGCACAGACTTCAGAGAGCAGCAGAAAGAGCAGGAAACCACAGGTAAGGATATCACCAACAATCACACTCATCTGTGTGGCCAGGGGCCAGAGAAGGGGACAGAAACTGCCACCCTCACAGTTTTGCCATGGCTGCTCTCCAGCAAATGTCCTCTATGTTGGCAGCTGCAGCCCAGGAGCTCCCAGCTCTGCCTGCCATGGGCAGAGGGACAAGCTGGGTGTTTGGGCAGGGGCTGAGCAGCCCAGCCCCAGGCAGGGCATTTTTTTTTTTTGTCCTCTGAAGGACAAGGACAGCCCACCTCACAGAATCACAGAATCATCCTGGTTGGAAAAGACCTTGAAGATCATCAAGTCCAACCTAAATCCACCAACCATAACCTAATCTACCTGTTCAGTGCTTAAATCATGTCCCTCAGCACCACATCTATTTCTTTTAAACACTTCCAGGGATGGTGACTCCACCACCTCCCTGGGCAGCCTGTTCCAGTGTCCATGCTAGAACATGGGCAGCAAACCTCATCAAGAGCTGGTGAAGAGCTGCCTGGCAAGCAGGGAGAGGAGGCCACAGGGGCTAAAGTTGAGCTGGGTGAGCAGGACCTTCTGAGTCCAGACTTCCACAGCCCTTTGGCTCCACACCTGCCCACAGGGCAGACAGACACTTGCAGCTCTCAGCTGTGTCTGCTCTCAGCCCAGGGCCCCTTTACCTTTTTGTTTCCTCCTCCAGGGACGTGGCTGATGTTATCTAAGGACCCAATTTTCGACTGCACCTTATCTTTGAAGTCCAGTTTCTCAGATTTTACCTCCACCTGGCCACCACCTGGAAGAGAAGAGCACACGTGGGATTAGCTCCTGTGCCAGGACAAGCTGGAGGGAAAGCACTGGGGGCTGAGCTCCTACTTGAGGTGGCTCCACCAAAGGGTGAGGAGCAGGACAATGGCAGCACAAAAGACCCCATGATGATCTGGGAAACCTAGAAACCAGGGCAAGTGGGAACCAGAGTAGAGAGACTCTCCAAGGAATACTGTGCAGAGCTGACAGACACCCCATGTTTTATAGAGCCAAGGGTAGGGACCTAACCTGACTGCCCTGAACATCAGCAGTTCTTCCTACTCATTCCTAAATTCTTCCCATTTCCAGACAGGAGTTGGCACAGATGAAGGTGTCCATGGACCAGACCAGATCCTTCCCCCTTCCAGGCAGACTAGAGAGGGTCTGGCAGTGATGGAGCTGGGAGCAGTGTCTAGTACCCCAGGGCTCACTCTGATGCTCTGGTCACTGATCCATGTGCCTCCCCTTGCTCCCTGCACTCCCCTCCCTGTCTCCAGATGCACACCAGGATGTAGCCTGTGAACTTCCCAAGGACCAGCACCCAGTGCTACCAGATGCTCCAAGGATACCTGGTTTGTGATGGATGTTGCCCAGGGAACCACATTTGGATGTCACATGGCTCAGGTCGACTGGCTTGTAAACAATTTGAACCTGTCCACAGAAGAAAGAAAAAGGCAATGAGCTTCTTGCCACCACAGGCAACCTGGGGAGGGGGAGGCACAACACACACCAGCACCTGGTCTGGATTCAAGGGAAAGGACAGTTTAAACCCCAGGAAGATTAATAGTACAAAAGAAATTGTCATCAGAAATGGGAGATCATTAATGCCCATGTGCAGTAGCCTCTCTTAACATGTCAGCATGCACAAGATCACCTCTCCACAGAGGGGGGGGAAGTAGAGGCAATTTTAAAGTGCTTAAGTGAGAGAGAAAGTGGAGTGGTAATTAATTAAGATTTGCATACACATCATCCAAAAAGGAGGAGATATACCAGAGAGAAAACATAAAAAATAAATACCTTTTCTGGTGTAAAACATAAAGCTTATGTCCACAAAAACTGAAAGAACAGAAATGATCAATGTGCACAGAACTTTAAAAAGAGTGACCAAAAATATGCATTTCTGAAAAATGCTGTAATGGAAATAAGGGTTAAAAAAAACTAAAAGAAAAAAAAAAAAAAGGCAAAGTCTAAATATCTGGTTGGAGTTCACATAATTAAAGTTAAAATGGCAATTAGAATATATTGAACCACAACAGTATTTCATGATATTATGCTCTGTTTTTTCATTTGTTTGCCACCCATTGTGTCTCTGACCATGGGGTCCAGCAATTCCACCTCAAGTTCCAAGCCTGGGACAACCAGGTCCCACCAGACACACACACACACACACACACAGGGAGCAGTTCCTGGGGAGCTGTTTAGTGTCACATTAGCAGTTAAACATCACACTGGGAAACACCAAAGACTGGAGAGCTCTGGGACCACCAGATGTGTCAGGGATGGCAAAACCACAGCACACACACACCAGCTGCAGCAGGAGCAGGAGACAAGGGGGTGAGAAAACATCCCCATACCCCCAGAAGTTACCTTGGACTCTGGGTTTGGACCCAGACCTGTGTGTGAATCAGCTGTTGCTGTAGTTAGTGGTGCTGAGCAGGAGAAATTGGATCACCAGCACCTCAAGGCTGGCTCATGCCTGGGAAGTGTCTGGCTCTCAGTAGTAGCCTGGATTTTGAGGGGAGCACATGCTGCTCTCACCAATCCTGGGAAGGATGTGCCAGCACCCAAGGGACCTTTGCAGAGAAGCCGACTCCCCCAGGCAGCCCCCAGACCAACACAGTTGAAAGCCAGCACAAAGGTCTGGCCTTACTCACTGCTCCCCACCAACCTGAGCACCCTGTGCTGACAACAAAGCCCCCAGGGTGAAGGTGCAGCCTTCAGTTCTGATGCAGGTCCCATCACCCTCGGAGTGAGGTGCTGGACCATGGTTGAGTGCTCCACTGAGAAACATTCCCCCCAGGAAAAGGAGGGGGGAACAGAGGCCTAGGCCACTGTCCCACCTGCACGAGCCACTTGTCTCCGATGCTCAGACAAACCAAAGGGCACGTTGGACAGAAAGTGGAGACAGAGACCGGGGAGAAAAGCAGCCCTAGGTTCTAGGAGCACATGGCAGACACAGACACCAAGACAGAGCTGGGGAGAGATCACATGTGTAATGCAGGAGGAGAGCTGGATTCAGCTGGAAGAGGTAACAGATCCCAAAGGGACAGCTGGTGCCTTCATAATCCCAGCTGTGACCCCAAAGGGCCTATGAGCAACTTGGGAACCACTGGGACCTGGGATTGAAAGACATCCCATTTCCAGAGCAAGCAATCAGCAACTGAAACACTTTCTGCTCTCATCCCAGTTCCCTTTTTTTAGACTCCATAAACCCTTACCCTCCTGCTGGGGAGCAGAGATGGGTCTTCCCCATTTTAGCAAGGAAGGAAAAGGGGCACTGAGTTGCTTGCCTGAGAAACCAGTGCCAGAGACCTGGGGGTCCCACCTCTCAGCATCAGCAGTGGTCATGCCTAACACATCATCTTGTCAAGAGCATCCACGGGGTTGGAAAACAAATAAAGATCCCAACCCCAAGTTATTGTACCAAGAGGAAATTCCTCTTGAAGCAGCGTTGGCTGGGCAGGTAGGCCCTGCTGGCAGTGTCATGGAGGACTGAGACATGATGGCCATCTCTTGGTGGTCGTCTCTTGGACGTCTCTTGGGGAGGATCCCCAGGACAGCCCGTGCCACGGCGGCACACGCTGTGCTCCCAGCTGAGCTGCTGCTGTCCCTGTCAGCCAGCACACCCAGCAGTGCTGGCACAGCCTGGGAGGGGTGACAACCTCCAGCCAGATCTTTCTTAACCCACTGCAGTTGCCAACGCTTGCCCACGGTGTGAGCTCTCAGTGGAGAGAAGGGTGAGCTCAGCACCCTGTGCTGCAGCAGAGGTGACTGGGGAGGAAGACCAACTCCTGCTGTAAGCAGGCAGCCCAGCCAGTGCAGGACCCTGGGGTAAGACAGAGCAGAACAAGCAGGGAACCTGCTCCACAGAGGTCCGACCTCTGCAAAGCAGCTGCTCTGACCCCTTAAATAAATGCAGAATATCATCCAATTTAAGATGGAGGTTGCAAACCCAGTTATGTCTCAATGCTCAGGTGCCCAGTCCTCTGCAACGCTCAGTTTCTCAGGGAGGGCATCCCCAGAGATCAAAAACAGCACCAAGAAAATCCATTTGGAACATCTGAGAGGTACCAGAAAGCTTCCTCAGATGGCCACGGACCAGGCAACCACAGATCTGAGTCACACTGTTTGGGGTCTCAGTGATGCTCCTTCCTTGGTCCATCATCTTTCCTGGACCCAAATTCTTGTCTCCAGAGAGACTGGTGTAAATCCACCAACCTCTATGGAGTTTCTCCAGGTTTCTGGCACAGTAACTGAAAGCTGAGTCTGGCTATTTATCTGGGAATGATTTGGAATGGCAGTGTTCAAAATCAATTAATTCCATATTAATTTAGGCTCAGCCTCCATGGGCAAGGAGAAGCTTAATATTTGCATGGATCATATTTGCCTGATGGGAATGGGCAGGATACCTGTGTTTTCACATATTGTGCAGAGTAAGGTGCAATTTAGCAGTATATCAAGCAACAAGGACTGTGTTTCCTGTATAAATCTATTCTACCTAATGCATCAGCAACTCCTTCACTGCCTGCCAGAGGCCACCCAGCCTGCAGACAGTGAGACATCCAGCCTCCCAGGTAGTTTAAAGCCTTTGGGTTAACAGGATGTTTTGTTACAGACATGGTTTCTACACGGGTCAGTTAGTTCTGTCCATGTCAGGCATGTACAGGACTTGTTAGGGTTGATCTAACCATGTCTTTGGGGTTAATGAGGTTAAAGGACAGCACGTCACCAATCCCTATCTGACAGCAGGGTTGCTGCAGATAGCATTGGAGATTTAGTGTATACAACATGCCACTAATAATAAGGATTATTACAGTGCATTCAAAGTGTGAAGGTACTCACACTGCCTCCTCCTGGGATGTGTTTGATATTATCCTTTGAGCCACACCTGGATTGAACGTTGCTAAAGTCCAGCTTCTTATTAATTATCTGCACCTTTGGTAGCCAGAAAAGAGTCATTGCACGTCACCAATTGCTATCTGGTGGCAGGGTCGCTGCAGATAGCATTGGTGGTTTAGTGTACACAACATGCCACTTATAATAAGAACTATTATAGTGCATTCAAAGTGTGAAGGTACTCACACTGCCTCCTCCTGGGATGTGTTTGATATTGTCCTTTGAGCCACACCTGGATTGAACGCTGCTAAAGTCCAGCTTCTTATTAATTATCTGCACCTTTGGTAGCCAGAAAAGAGTGTGAAAAACAACATGACCATCTGCAGCTTGACCATGAGTTATATCACTAAAACCAGGAGCCTGCCTTCCAGTGCCAAGAGCAAAGGAGAATCTCTGGCTTGCTGCAGAGATTTGTCTACTCATAGGTTGGAAACTGAAGATGGAGGTGGGCAGGTTCTAGCTAGAGACTGGACATGTCTGGCTAGTAAGGTAGCCCTGGCTCCCAGGACAGAAACACCAGGAAGAAGCCAGGTCATCCCTTTTTTTTTTTCACTGAACAAAACAAGGAACTTGCTGGGCAGCAAACAGGCTGGAAGGCATCAGTGGGCTGAGCCTCAGCTTCTGCAGAGCCAGTGGAAGGATGGAGCTGAGAGGAAAGTGCCTGCTCAGCCCCAGCTCCATGCTGGGCAGAATGTTCCCTCTCTGAGACAGACAGACATGGCCTCACATTCCAGCAGCTGAAGCAAACTGGGCAAAGGGGTGCAGGCTGGAGAGCATGAGTTGTGTGTCCAGCACTGCCTTGCAGAGGACACCTGAGCTCTGTGTTGTGCAGGGCTCAAACTCCCTCTACAGCTTCAAAAAGAAAAAGCAAAGGCTGCCAGGGATGCAGTGCCCTGCCTGCCCTTGTCTTAACTCCTGGATGGATGATGAAAGGGGCAGCACAGCCCAACCCCAAAGGCTCTACTGCCTATTCCTGACACCACCTTGGAGGCTGGGAATGGCTTGGTGCTCCAGGGGAACCACACACCAGGCTAAGTTCACCCCCCACTCCATGCCCAAGGCCTGTCTGCCCTCTCCCCCCACACACACAGAGTTTTGGACTAAATAATTGAGCTGTTTTCTTTCAGGGCTCATTATCCCTGTTTGGGTTTGATAAGGGCAGCTATGCTGGCCCATGCAAAGGAGCAGCTATTCCAGACAAGACAAATATGAAAATAGTCCCTGCTCCTTCCCCTGTGTGAACTGGACTGGCTTTACAACTTATCTTAAGTACAAATCAGAGGTAAATGCAGGAAAAAGAAAACAACAGCAGGCAGATAAGGCCTGTGCTCCCTCAGGAGACAGTGTGACCCCAGCCTGCTGCTGCAAGGAGAGCTCCTCACTCTGCCCTGGTTTAGCAGCCTGAGAAGCCCCCAGGCTGACACACACCTCCAGCATCATTTTCCAAGTTCACACCAACTAACCCTGCAAATCAGGACCCAGTTCTGCTGGACCAGGCTTTGCCAGAGCAGCACTCACTGACCCAGCAACAACGAAAGTGCTCAGACAAAGCAGAAACACTGGAAGGGTTCTGGCCTGGCTGACTGCTGCACATGTGCCCCACCTGCCTTTGCTTCCCTAGGCTGGCAGGATGAAATCCATGTGGAAATCAGGCTCCAGATCCATCTTCTGGCCACCCTAAAATCAAACCCGTTGCACTCAGCCCCTTCTGCCCCTGCTGCAATCTTTCTGCTAAGGGCAGCCTCATGTTCAACAAAATCCCCAACAGAGCATCCAGCCATTCCCCCCAGTGAATTGCCCCAATTTCAGCTGTTCTTACTCTTTCAGTGACAACAATAGACAACATGTTGCCTGAGAGAGAAGCTAACAAAGAAAAAAAGAAAACTGGTAAAAGCTGGATTAAAAAGAACAAGCAGCCAATTTAACCAATTCACAGTAAAGGGAAGGGTTCCTTCTAAAATCCCTGAAAAGCACCATTTTGTGGGGGCAGCAGGAAAAACTTACAACTTGTGCCAAGTGGGCAAGAGGGCTGAGGGCCTAGGACAAGCTGGAAGGACACATGCTGCTCTGCTCAGGACCAATGACCAGTCCTGCCCAGGCTCCAGAGCCTGCCTGGATTTGGTACAAAGCAAGATGTGCGTTGTCCAGTAAATTAAGAGTCAGGGTGAAAAATGCAGGTAAGGAAGTGGAAAAGCACACTGCTGTTTCAGCTGGTGAGGAGAAGCCATCTCAAAGCCTCTCCCTGTGCCAAAGTCAAACATTCAGAGTCACCTACTTGCATAAAATGGCATGCACTGCACTTGGGGTGATTGTTATGGCTCTGTTGCATTAGCAGCTGCAGAGCATGGTCTGCAAGGCAGCATTTCCCCCCCTGGAGAGGCAAGCACAAGCACATGAGGACTCCTGACCAGATGGGCCACAGATGTGCAGTTCTGTCATTTCACACCTGTGTAGGAGCCACCAGGCCTCCACCAGCCTCAGGAACTTCCATTTCTCCACCCATGCAACAAGGAGGATTTAATAACAGGCTCAGGACACAGCCACACAGTGCAGCTCACATGGGTACTGAGCAGCCAGCAACCCAGCTGGAGCAGGGTCACCACACACTGCTGCTCCTTACAAGGAGGAATCAGCCCACACCACTTCCTCACTCCAACTCCCTTCTGCTGGGCTTGTAAGATTTAACACCAGACCCTCATTCCCAAGCACTTGGAGAACAGAGACCAATTTGCTGCTCATCGAACAGCCTCTCTAGGAGTGAAAAGTACTAGTGGTTGACTGGGTAACAGTGCCACCACTTCTGGCCACACTAGACTGCATCAAATAGCAGGACAGCACCTGATCACAGAACACAATCCAAAACCTCAGGACACAATCCAAAACCTCAGGACACAATCCAAAACCTCACCAACAGAATTGGATCCAAATTCACATCGTTCTGAAACATATGCCAAGCCTGGGACCCTGGTGGGGAGGAGACCACACTGTCTGCTCACTAATGAGGAGGTGGAGGCAGCCTTGCAGGGTCTGCTCCAGAGCACACAGGACAGGAGTCAAAAACACAACCCTGACCTCGTCAGGGCTGTAGGTCACAACTTGCTCTCCCTAATGGACACCATGAGGGATGTCATTGCTGACCACCTCAGGAAAGCCCCATCACAAGCTTTCTGCAGTCCCCTTGGTGCGACAGCTGTGCTACACTAAGCCAGGGAAGCAATTTCAAGACAAGCACCCAACCCAATCAGCCCAAAAAGCTCCAAAACCAGAATCAGGCTCAGAGGAGCTGAAGCATGCCTGCCCACTGCTCTTATCTCTGACCCCAGCTGGGCTGCTGCTGACCCAGGCAGGGCTCTGCCTTCCCACCTGCAGCACTGAGCACCCGCTGTCCCTACGGACAGGCCCCTGGAAAGCAGAGTGCACATTTACCTTGCCACCTCCGGGCTGGTGCTTCAGGTTTTCAGTGGAGCCAATTTTGGACTTGACATTTTTCAGGTCAGGCATGGGTGCAGCTGAGGGCTGGACACGGGTCTTGGCAGAGGCTGGAGATTTGGGCGGCGTACGAACCACTGCCACCTTCTTGGGCTCCCGGGCTGGGGGGGTGGGCAGAGAAGGAGTGCGGGAACGGCTGCCCGGAGTCCCCGGGGAGCCAGGACTGCTGTAACCACTTCTGTCTCCAGATTTTGGCTGCTCACCTGAAGTTTGCAGACAGAAGGAGGTAAGGACAGGATAAGCCACCTGGGAACGCAGCCCCTTCCCCACCTTTTGGGGGTTGAATCAGGTTGCCCAGAGAGGTGGTGGAGGCCCCATCCCTGCAGATATTCAAGGTCAGGCTTGATGAGTCTCTGAGCAACCTGATCTAGTTCTGCAGGTCCCTGAGCACTGCAGGGGGAGCTGGACTAGATGACCTTTCAATATCCCTTCCAACCCCACACATCCTATGATCCCAGGGCCCACCAGCTATTGCCAGTGCAGACCACCAGCAGGGGGAAAGTGGCTGCACTTCCTTCTGTTTCATTAAGACAAAACTGTGATTAAAGACAATTTCCTAGTAACTCAGAAAGAAGATGGTCTTCATTGCCTGTATCCTTGGCAAGATTCCCCATTCAAACATGACATTTGCATGCATGACAAATTACAGATAAAAGTCACTCAAACAAAACCATTTTTCTATTAGAAATTTGAAAGTATTTTTAGAAAATTATTTGATGTGATTAAATAAGGCTGATCATTGAGCATCTTAGAACTGTCCCCAGTCTGAAAAGAAGTGGAAAAAGAAGATAAAATCCTTAAACATCACCTTTCTCAGACTTTGCTGCTGCAGGAGGTGGTTTTTTCTGCTCCTTTCTGCCTGTTTAATGAATTAGAAAGATGTTTAAACATAATAAAGCTGGAAAATTAATTAATTTAAGGTTTTATACAGCTCTGGTTAAGTATGAAAAATACATATATTCATTGAAATGCACCATTTTAATGGAAATTCACACTGCCTGATGCTTTCTGGGGTGTTCTTCTCTGAGAGTAATGGGCTAATCTCCACTCCTGCAATAGAAAAATTGATCCTCTTGCCCCTGGTCTTTGTGAAATATTGTCAAGAGAACAGAAATAGGTGGATTAAAAAAAAAAGGAGCTGCCTAAATCTTCCTACACACTGTCAGCTGTGTGAACAGAGCAAAGAGGCTCACTCCAGAGGAACCATCCCTAGCTGTGCACCCACAGCCCCGTGAGGAGCCCCAGCAGCTCTGAATCACCACAGCCTCTTCCCAGGCCCTTGCTCAGTGCTGTGCATGTCCCCTTGGTTCACAACCTCCAAAGCAGAACCTCTAGAGTCAGAGCCACCTTGAAGGTGGCTGCACGTTGCTCTCACCATCACTTACCAGAGCTGGGAGGTGTCTTGGGGGCCGTGGGGGTCTTTGCTGGGATGCGGGTGGCATTGCTGGAGTTCCTCTGGGCCTGCCCGGCACCGGAGCGCGGCGTGGCCGTCTTGGTGCCACCTCTCATCTCTGGGCCCTGGGGAAGCAAGGGGGAAAGGCTTGTTGTAGAGGGATCTGCCCAGGTATGGGCTGTCATTCCTCATGGAGTCACACAAGACATGTCCTTGCACAGCCACTCCTGGACTGGCAGAGTATCCATGCTGCTCTTCTATGTGAGCTCTCAGCTGCAGCTGTATTATTCACCACATGCTCAGGCTTGGTTAAGAAGTAACATTCCACTCTTTTCTCTGTTTTTCTAATTTTGTTTCTCCTGTCCTGCTAAAATTTTGTACAGAAGGTAAATAAATCCACTGCCCACACCAGAGGCTTCATTCAGGAGCACAGTGCCAGACCCCAAACAAAAGTAATTAATTTATTCTCACCTGAACACACCATATCAAAGTGTGTAAACTGCAGTAAACTGCTTATATATTTGTCTGCTGACCCTGCAGAAAAGCCTCCCCAAAACTATCATCTTCTTATGCTGGTCTGTGTACAAAAGCTCATGAAAAACACGGAATCATAGAATGATTTGAGTTGGAAGGGACCATGAAGATCATTTAGATCCAACCCCCCCTGCATGGACAGGGGCGCCTCCCACCAGCCCAGGTTGCTCCAAGCCCCATCCAACCTGCCCTTCAACACCCCCAGGGATGGGGCAGCCACAGCTTCCCTGGGCAACCTGGGCCAGGGTCTCACCATCCTCACAGCAAAGAATTTCCTTCTCATGTCTCACCTAAATCTCCCTCTTCCAGTTTTAATCCACTCCTCCTCATCCCGTACCTCCCTGCCCTTGTGCAAAGTCTCTTCCCAGCTTTCCTGGAGCCCCTTCAGGCACTGAAAGGTGCTCTAAGGTCTCCTTGGAGCCTTCTCTTCTCCAGGCTGAACAGCCTCAATTCTCTCAGCTGTCCTCCAAGGCAACTGGTCCCAAGGCAGCAAGGACTCAGAGCAGAGCCATCCCAATCCCTACCACAGTAAGACCACATATCCCAAGGTCTGTGACCTGGGATCTCCCACCCTTTCCCTCACTACAGGTGTATCCGTATGACTAAACCCCACAAAGGGGAACTCCGAGCTATTTTTTACACAGCAGAATGAGGCAGGGATGTGTGTGCATTTCCTGTCTCCCGTGGAGAACCTGGCAGACCTGGCACATCTCAAATACATCTGCTGTTCACGGCCCACGCGCCCGTAAAACACTGCACAGAGCTGCAAAGCAGAGCACCAAGGAGCATAAAGGGACCTGGAAATGCCTCAGGGAGCCCAGGAAACACCCTGCAGCAATGGGAACTCTGGCTGCAATGCTGAGGAGGGGTCCTACCTGCTGGTGAGAAGGACTCAGTTGCTTCAAACACCAAAATTGGAGCCAAGCCTGGCCACGGCCATTGGAAGAAGCAAATCCCACCCTCTCCACTGAATGGGACAAGAAGAAAGTGCCCAGCCAAGAAGTGTCAGGGATGCCTTAAGGTACTGCCCAAGGCAGCTTTGCCTCTCTCACATCCCATCTCCTTACCTTGGCTTTTGTTTCTTGTGTTCCTGTACTGGCAGGTCGGGATGTGACAGAAGAGACTCGTTTAGAGGTGGAGGCAGGGCTGGAGGGTGTTTTCGAAGGGGCTGTGCTAGAGGAGGTGTGTCGTTGGGGGGGGATGGAGGGTCTATCGCCTGGGGGTTTGGCAGTGGAAGGTGAGGATTTCTTAAAACATGGAAACAAAATCAAATTGGAACAAAATAAAAATCAGTACGGGAGGGAAACAAAAGGGGATCACCAGCATTAAATAGGATTAGAAGGTGCAATACAGGAGTGGGTGTGGGACAGGTGTTTTGTATTGCCCTCTCTCTGCAGCACTGTTGGGGTCTTATGGCTGCACCTCAGCTCTATCCCTCCCACCTAAGCCCCTTCCTGGGGAAAGTGTCACTCTGTGACACCCTGTCCTGGCCATCACCCTCCATACCAGTGGCACGTTGTACCACCTGAACTGCTCTGTTTGTTCCCAAATCCTGTGTGTGCTCCACTGGCAGGTACAGCACAATCAACAATTAAGTGTGACAGATATCTGTGAACTTCTGTAATTTACCCACTATTAAACTGTCCCTCATTCAGAACAAGCATCTGCAAGGCCTAGATTATTTAAATTCAATTTTTTAAACATGTCTTGCCTTTTTCAATCTTATGGTGCTTCTCCCCAGTACAGCCCAGCCCAGTTTGGAGCCTGCTTTCACACCAGTTTGCCCCAGCAAAGCCAACTGGTTGCTTTCTGGTCAGAGGCTGAGAAAATTATTTCTTTAGGCACCCACTCAACACCCTATGCTACATGTCTGGTTTAGATTTGGTTCAATCCCTTGCCCTCAAAGACCACCATGGATTGCACCATCCAAATCAGGGTGAAGGAATGAAAAACAAAAACACTCTTGAAAGACAGATGGAAGAACGGAAAATAATGGCAAGGCTTCCTAAGAGGCACAACTGCAGTCCAGGAGAGCAGGAAAGGGAGTCAGGAACATGCACAGCACTTAGTGGGCTGGTATCACCTCTGGTTTTGTTTTTTAGCATTTTTAGCTTACCTTTGGTTTCTTTTCCTCAGCTTCAGTCCCTTCCTTGTCTTTGCTGTCAATACGACCTGACAAACAGAAACACACACAGTTAACACTTTTTGGGACTGGTCATTACACTCTAGGGAGATGATGATGCCTGTGCTACAGCAGCATGCATGCTGGGTGGGTGTTCCATGTTTCTGCTCTCCTTTAAATTAAATACTACTCCTAGAAATACTACAAAGTCACTAATTCCTTGCAGAAATACTTCCACCTCGTAAACACACTCTGAGTTACTAGGTTAACCTGTGCACCAGCAGCATTAGTCACCACTGGAGCACCAGACATGTGGAACAAGGTCTGTATGAGACCATTTTGTCCACATCTCCACTCAGTTCCAGCAGCATCTGGTCAACTTAGGATGGAACACTTCTCCTTCACCCTAAAAATCAATCTCCCTCTCCAAAACACCCCAATGCTAAGAAATACATAAAGAAAGACTAAAAATGAAAGATGGCCCAGTCGTGCCAGCACAAGGTTGTCCATGATCTCATTTAAAGTTGTGCAGTGTGTTAAATTTGCACAGCAAACACCTGGCTCTTGTTACCCCCCATCTCTCCTGACATGCTGCTTTCTGTCTTCCCAGAGCCTCCAATCTGGGTCAGACCCTGCAGGGTCTTAAGGTTTTAGCTCCTGTCCTACTTGATTTCTATCAAGCACAGAGTGACTGACAATATTTCAGTGTGTTGTCCCATTAGTCTACAAGCAAAACAGACTGCAGGATTGCTAATTAGGAGATTAGAAACAGGGAGGATGTAATGTTTGTACTATAAGGCACTCATAACAAAAACCCCTTTTCCCAGTCTTCAGCTAATTCCTCCCTAATCTGGGAGGAAAAGCTGCTGATTTTCTCCCCAGTGTTTTGGAAACTTGCCCTGAGGGGTCAGCCTTTCTCAGTTACATGAATAATGTTGTTAATCCCAAATGGATGACCCTGACCCGTCCTAGCAGCCAACCCCCAGAACTGCTGCATGCACTGTCTTTCCCAAATCCACTTCAACTACAGACTGGAGCAAGGATGGAGCTGAACAGCCACAGTCAGGAAAAGGCCATTAATTAATTAAAAGAAATTCCTCCTATTGAATCAGAAACTGGTTGACTCTGGGTAATGCATCCCCAACCTGCCATGGTTTCCAGGCTCTGATGCCAGGGATAGCAAGCCATGCTGTGATGCCCTGCAGCGCGTTTGTGAAGCTTCCTGCTGGCTAACGAGATCACGGACAACAAGAAATACAGAATTAGCATTAGCTCCAATGGAAAAAGCTACATCAACCATTTCCTGATGAACCCCACACTTCTCTCTGCCACAAACCAGAGAGGTGGGATTCCTAAGGCAATGGAAGCAGCCAAGACAGGTTTTGGGATGGAAAGCAGAGCTTCCCCCAGGCCAGGCCCTGGACAGCCAGAGCTGAGGTGCAACCTGGTGAGACACCATTGGGTTTTGAGGTGTGTCCTGCTGCCCCAGGTTATTAACACAACTTCTTGCAAAACCTGCATCTGGCCACTGTGCAGGGCTCCCAGTGACATCCCTCCGAGTCCCAGTAAAGGTGGAAAAGAGCTCTTGGAGAGTGAAAACGTCTAAGAGCTGCTTTGTTGGCAGGGATACTGGCTTTGAGGGGTGAACTCAGATCTTCCCCCAAGACAGCTAAGACTGAGATTGCAGCAGGTTCAGGGGCTGACTGACCTCCCAGCCCAGTCCCACACACTGCTGGATGCACCCAAGGGCCAGGCCCCACACACACAGGCAGCTCCCACAGAACCCCCCACATCAGCCATCACATTGGCTCACCCAGGGACAGGCCATCTAGGACTGGGATCAGAGAAGGATGCTTTGTAAGAGCATCAGACATGGCCTGTATTGGGCAAAGGTTCCGACCTGGCCTCCAGCAGCAGTCAGTAGTGGATATTGAAGGGAAAAGTACAAGAAACAGAACTAATGTGGAGCCTTTTCCATGGTTAAATCTGCCATCTCACTTGCCTTTTTCCTCCTCCCTCCTCTTCAGGAAAGGCAAAGACTTACTGGATCAGACACATGCAAAACAGATGGCACGTGTCCTGCTGGACCAAGGCTGCAGCACGCTGGGTTAGCCCTGCTCCAACATGCCAGAACAATGTCCATGGGTCTTCATCTCCTCTGGGAAGGTGCCAGGTGTGAGTTAAGGTGCCCTCCCCACAGATCCAAGGAAACCAAACCAAAAACAGGTCAACAAAGCATGATCAGTGACACGCCAGCACCATGCAAGGGACGCAAAACTGAAGCGTAAGGGACTGGCAAGTACACCAGGACATCCAGGATTAAACTGAAAAGGGAAGGAGGGGGAGGGAGAAGCAGCGGCGCCTTGTTGATCAGTTTGCAGCAAAGGTCCAGGCCATGTCCCAAGCAGCAGGATTGGAGAGGTGGCAGCAAGCTGAAGTACTGGTTCAGGCAGCCTTGTTGAGAGCAAACCACCAGCCAGGTGAGCTCAGGGCAGCAAATGTTGCACACACCTTTCAGGAGCGGGACGTGACTGACGGCCTGATCTGCCTTGGGGACACGGGGCTTCCTCTTGGGCGTCCGGCACTCTCCTGTATCTGTCACAGCCTCTTCCAAAGGAACATCCTTGTCTTTCACCTCATCTTTTAACTCAACAGGGAGTTTGGCTATTTCTAGCAAGGGTCTAGAATCTTCTCCCTCCCTGAGCTCTGCTTCTTTCTTAGGAATGACTTCAGAAGGGGTGACCTCTGTGTCTTCTTTCCCCCTCCATGGCTGTTTCCTCTCCCGTTCATCCTCTCCAGCTTCATGTGACTCAGTTTCAACAAGAAGTGCCTCTCCTGGTATGTCTCTGAGGACATCTTTGGTCTTATTTTTTTCCATGGTATGTTCTTCAAGAGCTTCCTTGGCTGTTGCTGGACACAAGCCCATTTCAGGCCCTGGTGAAACATGCTGTCCCACCAAGGAAAGCAAGTGCTGCTCAGAAGTTTCATCAATATCACGGTCCTCATCTCTTTCCCGTCCACCAGCATCTTCTTTTAAAGGAGCTCTGGCACATAAAAGAGAGTCATCTCTGCCACCTGCTCCTGCCAACCCCTCAGGGTGCACACCACGACCTAGCTCTGTTCCCAGTGCTGGATCCACACCAATACCTTCTCTGCCTCGATGATCCGAGAATTCATTGATGTCTTCAGAAGCTCTGGAGGTTTGGTACATATCCAGAGGTATTGGAATGGTGACCTCGATTCTGGTGGGAGCTGCTGTTGTAGCCTTCATTTCGTGTGACAGAAGAGGCTGCTGAAGAACCCCAGCTACCTGCTTTGTGGGTTGGCTTTCTCTTTTTATTGCATCTCCCACATGCTCCTGAGGGCCAGGCTGTAGCTTTGGAGAGCTTGGCTCCCCTGGAGTTGAAGATGCAGGATACGAAGCATGGGCAAAGAATTAGCACAGACATGGCAAAGAGCAGTCAGACATGTAATGCTGAAGAGAGACTAAGGATTTCTGCCCTCAATCTAGAGGAAAAAAGCAAGTCCCACATTGTCCCACTGAAGAGACAACTCACTTCTAGAGGGACTTTGGCCTTGAAAGAAACTCTGATCTCCATGGGAATCAGGAACAATGACAGCCACAGCAGGTGGGAGACCAGATTCCTCGCTGGACCTGGTCTCACAACTAGTTTAGCTCTAGGGGTTTCCAGAAGCCAAGAATACAACCTTTTTGTAATCTAACACCACCACTGGACCACCAGTTTGCTGGGCAGTGACCACCTCTTCTTGCCTCAAGGGCCAGAAGAGGTCCCACACCCTCCCCTCTTTCCCAGGCTTACAGACTCCTTCAAGTCCTCTCCTCCTTTGCAGGAGATGTCCATGCAGACCATGACACCAGTTATATCCTCCCACAGCTCAAACCATCTCTGCCTTGTTCTCCAGAACATTCTTATTCCTGATGAGCTTGGGGAAGAGCACTTCTATGTCTTGTCTCTTTTTTCTGTATTTCAATTGTCAGTGGAGCTGATGGCCTCAGTGGAGAGGACTGCAATTAAAGCTGTGGCTGTAGCCACACAGCCACAGCAATTTTGGACTGTGCACCCACTCAGACTCATTAGGGCTCCACCATTTGGGCAGAGGGGAAAGTGTGACATTTAAGAGCCAAAACTTAAGGTCACAGAAACACAGATCTTATTTTGGGAGGACCATAAAAGAGAGAATTATGTTCTACTGCTGATCTTATGCATGACACAGACCTTTACAATTTCACCCAACAACTGCTGCATTAAGCCATATATTCTGGTTGAGCTGGAGCTTTTCTGTTAGAAATTCATTCAAGTGAAGTAAAGATGCACTGAGCAATGGCGAATTCACCCTGAACATACTTAAATTGCTTTAAAGTCAACTGCCCTAGTAAGAATGTGCATCTTATATTATTAATTTGTCCAGCTTCAAATATTGTTTGGTCTTTTTGAGCACTGATCAGGTGAGCTATGGAGCTAGATGAGAGAACTTCAGTACCGAGATTTCATTTGTGGCTTTGTTAGATCAACAAACAAGATCAGAAAAAGAAAAGAAGCAGTTCAAGACTGACATTTGATCAATGTTCTCCCCATTTTCACCATAATGATTAAGTGAAAGTACCACACAAAGACCTCAGAAATTGTGGTTTAAGAGAAATCCCCAATTGGCACCTATTGACAGGTAGTATTTGAAATGTGGCCTCAAGAAACACCTTTTGTAACCACAAGGACTTGGAGGGGGGTCAGGCAGTAGCCATCAGACTATCCTGGAAAATTTCTTATGGAAAATAACAACATGGAAGTGAAAAGATATCCAAGGCTCTGTGTGTGGATTGAAAATCACATTTTCTTCTGAATCACAGAGAACCATTAAAAGGAAGCAGAGCATTATTACAACTCACTCCACTTTCAGAGAAGTAACAATTTACATAAGAACCTAGAAATGTCCTAGGTAGGTTCTATCAGAGCTCCAGCTAGCTCTGTGTCCCCTATCTGACAACTGAAAGATCCCAGGACAGTACAGAGAGGTCTTGCTAAAACTCTGATGAGAAACAGAACCAGGCTGAGCAGGGCAGACAGAAGAGAGAACTTCACCCCTCTCCAGCTAGCAGTCGTGATTTCTTTTTTGTAGTGGTGCCACTATTCTAAATCCAGAAGAGTTGCTAGTCCAAGAACCACTGGACAGGTAAGCAAGAGGTTTCATTTCATCAGCAGAGAGCAGACTGCACATAACTGTGCTCATCTGTGTGTGGAAGGCAAAGACAACCTGAATTCTGCCCTGAGCTGAGAAGGCAAAGACCTGTTTACTTCCTGAAAAGACATGGATGTCTGAAAATGCAACCATGAGGAGGAAAGATGCTGTCCAAGCAGCTGGACAAATTTGTTACATCTACTGCACAGAAAACTACCTTACAAATGGGGTTTAACTAAGATTTTAACCAGCACACCAAATTAGAGAGCAATATCAAAGTGACTTTGAATGCCTAAGTCAAAGCACTGGGTGCTCTGGGAAAATCCCACCCTGAAGTTTTCAGTCAAGTCTGAACCGAGCAGGGTCAGGAGAAGCTTTCCAGATAGCCAGGATGTTCCTTGATCATTTCTTGACTCATCTGAGCTGACACACAATCAATAAATGCTCACAGCCCACTGTGGCTGGCTTTGCCAGTCACACTCCCTAGGACTGGGGTGAGAAAAAACCACCACCCTTCTTGTTAAAGTCAGATCACCAGTGAGTAGGTTTGAGACACATTTCAATCTAGAAAGATACACAGTATTTGGAGAAACAATTCACTTCTTCCATGTGTGACATGCAGGGCCCAAAACTGACTGTTCAATACTGAGCAGTTCCTCCTGGCTGCCTGCACCATCCTGGTTCTGTGACTCCTTTTCCAGCCTGGAGGACACCCTGGGTTGCAAATGGACAAACAAGCTTCAGCCAACCAAGGGAAATTTGGTGCATGGAAAGCTGCAGTTCCCTGAAATGAGTATGCTGGAACATTCAAAGCATGTATGACCCTCCCCTGTCAGGAACAGGGAGAACTGCACAACTGCTCATACAGTGCAGAGCATCTGCACTCCAGGAGAAGATTCCCAAGCCACCAGCAAACCAGCCACATGTGTGGGCAGCAGTGAGAGATGATTCACTAACCTTGAGCATCTCCTGCAGCGTGGTCCTCCAGGTTGGGGGTGGCTCCTACACCTGCCTCTTCAGCTGGTCCCAGAGGAGGGAAAGAATGGGAAAAACATGGTCAAAACAATAATTAAGTTTAAGTGTGTGTCTGGAGAATTATTCAACCTCCCTGCTGATGCTGCCCATCAGTGCTGTATGATGAGCAAGGCAGTATCAGAAAGGAAATCAACCCATGGATGGATCTTAGTGAGATTTATTGAACTTGTGCTGGAGTGATTCATCAACTCACACATCCTAGGTGGCAGGTTAGTACAAGCTCTTTCAGGCAGAGGTGCAGAAAACAGGCTGTTAAAGAGCAAGGAAACATGTGCATTTATATCCCCTCTTCTGCTCCCACCTAGCAGCACTCATGCGAATTCCTGACTCTTACCTGAGTTAGACACCAAGAAAGTGTCTACTACCTTGCTTCCTGTGATGGCCTCTGCCAAGGCTGCTTGACACCAGCAAATCCGAGCGTGTCTGATACAAACCTGACACTTCAGGAATATTGGCTCATTGGAGAAGCACAAGTTTCTTCACAGCATTGATGGTTTGTCTCTTTTCCAATTTATTACATGAGTACTTTTAACTGGCTTAATCAATTATTCTTGTATATGACAGTTCTACAGGCAAACTAGGACCTTCTCTGTTTTCTCCATTTTTTCCAGAGTTCATGACACATTGCTTCTTCCCAGCTCCTTGGTACAGTCTGATCCACAACCAGAGACTACTCACCCTTGCTAGCAGGGGAGAAACTGCATTTCAGCCCAGGGCTCCACCAGCAGCCTGGGAACTGCATGCAGGATACACAGTCTGACTGCCCGAGGGAGGCTGGGCTTGCTTCAGTGTTTGGACATTGGCAAGAGCCCATTTCCAGCCCTTACCCTCCCCAGGTCCTGCCCGAGGCATCCAGGAAAAGCCAGTGGTTACCACACAGGGGACACATACTCACTTTTCAGATACAGACCTGACTCTCCCAGGAGCTCCTGCTCTCCTGCACTGCTGCAGCTCACTCCCTTCTCACTCTCTACCTCTGAAAGAACACCATCCCTGGCTGGAAAACCAGGCCCAGGTGCAGTGAGTCCCCACAGAACACTCGGGCTGAATTAGCCACTTCATTTCCTCTGCATTATCCTTAAAACCCGCCAGCAGCCAAAGCACTGCTGCAGTGGCCTGGTTTCACCTGCCACTTTGGAGACAACTGCAGGGGCTGGGCTTGAGTCAGAGCACCAGTGAGACAAGCAGCAAGGTCCTCTGGTGACCACCTCACCAGCAACGTGGGGCTGCTGGCAGAGGGACAGAGATGACCGGAATCTGCAGGAGACAGGAGGTGAAGCCACCACAGGGACACCAGATAGAAAGATTGTTAGATGTGGAGCTGAGGAAGAGAGAAGAAAAGGCTGCAAGTTTCCCAAAGGATGGAGAAGGCAAGAGGACAATTGTAAGCTAGGAATTATTTCTGCAGGCCGTGGAGAAGAAAGAAGCAGGCATCAGGAGCAAAGCATGCCTGCAAGAGGCTTGGCAGTGTTCTTTTTAAGCACTAGCCAGTCCAGCTCTCTGCTCTGTCTGCATCAAGAGATGAAACTGCACCTTGGTCTCCCTCACCTGTGGTTCCTTCTGGGATCTCCCCGTGTTGTTCGACACCACCCTGATCCTCGTGGTCTCCTTCCTCCACTAAAGGTGCTGTGGCATCTGAAAAACAACGCAGCTTTCACATAGCCATCAAGTGGCAAAGCCCTGTGGAGGCCAGGACGTGCCTGAAGGACTTTTTGCTCAAAAAAGCATCTGACTCCCTCCCTTGAGCCAGTGCTTGTGGAGGGAGACAACCAAGCATGACACAGCAAAGCCAGGACCACGGGGACAATGAGCTGTCCCCTGTCACACACATCTCCAGCATATTCCTAATGTAGCTGGAGGCTTTACCATAAACACTGTCTGAAAACATAAAGCTGAAGCAGCCACTGGTGCCTGATCTGCACAGGAACATCACTGGCCTGGAGCAGGAAGGAACAGCTCCCATGGGATACCTTCACAAACCATCCAAGCTCTGTGACTGTGCCACGCTCTGGGCAGCTCTGAGACAGACCTGGCTCCATCTACTAGAGGGATGTCCCAATGACAAGTCCCAGCCCAACTGGAATGAGGGACAACAACCTAGTCTGCACTAGCCAGGTTTTATGGACTATCTTCTTGAGCCACATTCCCAGGAACAGAGCAGCTTCACCAAGAATCAGCTGGCCCACACCTCCAGCAGTACAGGGCTGGAACTGGTCAGCATCTCTGTCCATCTTCCTTTTAGATGAATTTTGCAGACTAATGCTTTTACCTGAAGTCCCCAAGGGGCAGATACTTGGGACTGAAACCTCCAGAGGAACACAAAAAGTGCAGTTTATTAAAACAGTGAACATATCTCCAGACCACTTTGGAATTAGGTTCTTTCTAGAAACATGGCACTCAGGTAACACCCTGGAGCAGCACACACGTGTCCTAAGTCCTACCAATATAACCTTCACATCAGCACAAAAATTTGTTTTGTGTATAGACTCTGGCCCCCCCATCATTCCAGCATGAATTACACTGTACTAATGAACACACAAATACAGAGGGGGCAGAGATATTAGGTAGAGCTAACTCTGGGAGCAAACACAGCCACCAGGACATGCTGTCAGTATCTTGGAGGAGCACAACACTGCAGACCTCTGGCCCTGGGAGCACACAATCTGGGATTGCTCCCAGCTGCCCGGAGCTAACAGGAGCTCATGGTCACTGTGTAAAAAGTCTTCAGGAAACAAACAGAAGGCAACTTCCTGAACTACAATAAAAACTTCACCTTCTCTTGCCTTCCAACCCACTCTCCACCTTTAAAGCTCATCATCTCATGCTGCAGTGGCAAACATTGCTTGTGATGAGACTAGTGAAGACCATTTGTCCAAGAGTGTAGACACTCCCTCTGAGAAACCCCTCCAGACCACAGCACGGCGAGTCTTTTGGCAAGGTTTACCACGACCCCATCCATCATGGTCTCAAAGCAGTAAGTCAAAGAGCTCCCACCTTCCGTAGTTGGGGTGCTCTTAGCGTCAGATGTTTCAGAAACAGGCTCATCCGATCCATCATCGACTGGAATCTGAAGGGGATAGCCTGGAAAACATTCAAATACTTAGAACAAGTCCTTGGCTATGAATTAGGGCCTGTGCATTATGAACTCTGATTGCCCAGATCCACAGCAGCAAGAAACTGTGACTGGGGAGTCTAAAACTCCTGAACTAATAAGCAAGCAAAGCGTGAAAATGTCAACCAAAAGCACCAGTGTCACCACCAAAAGGAAAGAGCAGAAACCCACCAGCAAAAGAAAAGCCCAGTGAACTGTACAGCTAGAAACAGCAAAGCATGGCACAAGCAGGAAAGGAGATCTTAGCAACAAAAGCAGAAAAGATGCACAACTTTGGAGTCACTGTTGCCCTCTCTGCCATTTCTGGAGCCATTAGCCTCCCTCCCAGGGCAGGCTGCTGAACACTCCCACGATGTGTTCACTCTCGTCATTGCAAACCACAAGTCTCTATGAAGAGCTTGATGCAGAACACAAGACTGTGCCACAAGCAGGAAAGGAGATCTTAGCAACAAAAGCAGAAAAGATGCACAACTTTGGAGTCACTGTTGCCCTCTCTGCCATTTCTGGAGCCATTAGCCTCCCTCCCAGGGCAGGCTGCTGAACACTCCCACGATGTGTTCACTCTCGTCATTGCAAACCACAAGTCTCTATGAAGAGCTTGATGCAGAACACAAGACTGTGCCAAGACTTGGTTGCAAAAGTCATCTGTTGGAAGAGCAGGGAAAGAGGCACATTTCTCCTCTCTGCAAGGAGTCTGAGCAAATCAAATAATGAGAACTGGAGAAAACGACTTGGAAAAGAAGATTCAAGCTAACACAAGCAAAATCCCTGGGAACCTGTGATGTGCAAAGCTGAGGCTACAAGCTGAGAGGAGCTGTCAGATTGAAATGCATTACAGAACCCAGCATGAATGGATGCTATGGATCCTCTCCAAGACAGAGACAATCCATTTATCTGGTGTAAGCTGTGTCCAAAGGACCTCAAGAAAAGAAAATTAAGATGATGTTTAGATGGAGCATAGCCAGGAGTGAGTCGCACCAGGTTTGCTGGTGTGATACGGGTTTCCAAGCCAAATTATGGTGCATGGTGGAATGAGAAAGTAAAGGCTTCTTGAGAAATGCAGGTCTAAAATATGGGGCAAAAGACTCCTGCATGGCCCCTGCCCTCAGAGCTCTCTGTCCAGTTACCCCCCTCTCCCTGTGCAGGTGAGAAAAGCAGGCAGCAAGCAGCATCCTTGAGCTGTGTCTCCAAATAAAAGCAGTGCTGCATTTTTATAGCAAACTAAAGAGTGAGCACAGAAACACACATTTGCAAAGCTGCAGCAGTTAAGATCATCACTAGTCCCTGGACACTGGGTGTTCTGTTCCTGCTGGGTAATGATATCCAAAAGCAGCATTTTCCTACGACTGAACATCACAGTATCTTGTGGTCTCCCCACTGTCCACTGGCTGCAGACACCTGATCCACAGGAACCTTCCAGACACACAAACACCAGCTCCTCCTGGTCATCCCCAAGGACACCTGGCTGGCCTTGCTCTCCTCACTTTGGTCATTCCCTCAGCAGTGGGCAAGGCAGATCCCTTCCCCCATCTCCTCCTGGAGCTGCTCACCTGATGGGATGTGCTTCTCCTGGCTGGCTGCGTGATCCTCCATCATGGTGACGTCCTGCCGCTGCTCCGCCGTCTCTCAGCAAAGGTACCTGGAGAGGAGAGGGAAAATAAACACCCCTCAGGCAAAACCTGACCCATCTTCACCTGGTGAGCTCCCATCTACTGCTCCACCAGACATGTTTGGTTTGTCAAACAATTTCTAGGAGCATTAAACATCCTATTGGAAGCCATCAGCCAACAACAATCAACCACCATTTCAGCCACTGTGAGAAGATATCTCCTTTGTTCTCTTTTCCTGAGAGCCCTGAAATAACACCATTGTGCTTGAGGAAATTCACAGCTTAAGGTACATGTTACACACTGGGTTTCACACCAGTGCTGAAATACTCCCTGGAGCATCTAATGCTGGTGCTTCCAAATCCAGCAGGAGCAGGTTTTGTGGTCATCCAGTCGAGAAGGACAGTGGGAAGGGACTGCCTTGTCACCAAAGGGAAGATCTAATTATTCCTGCAGAAGCAAAAGCATCTGCCAGGCACTACATCCATCACAACAAGAACATGGGCAACTTCTGCCCAGCTGCAGTATCAAATTCCACAGAATTTAAGACGTCTTAAGCAAAGTGACCATGCTGGTGCACAAAGGACACTGCCCAGCTGCAGTTTGGTCCCAGATGATCACCAGGAGCCCACACAGTGCAGAGGTACTTCTGCTGCACATTCCAAACCCTTCACTTGCCAGTTTAATCCATCTGCTGGCAAGGTGTAATGCTGGTTCAGGAAGGGATGCCTTCTGCCCCTGTGGATACACCCAGCAGGGCCACACAGCTATAATGATACACCTATCATCTGAAAAGAAACCCAAAAGTGACAGACAGCAGTAAACCAAGACTCTGCAGAGGTGGATTTGGAGCAGGGACTCCCTGGGCTAAGCACAGTAAGCAGGTCTGTACACTGGAGTGGAAGTAGAAAGGTGCTAAAATTCAGTTATTTTTCTAATGTGCATCTCAGTGCAAAAGGAAATGAAATCACTGACAAACATCATCCGCTTCTGCGAAGCAGGGACCATGTTTCTCCTTATTCTCCTTGCTAGTTGGACAGACATTGCTTTTAGTTGACTTCCTAATAGCTGATATAATTACAGCCATTGGCAGTGATTAATCACTAGCTATTAGTGCAATCACACACTTGCCATGACCGTCAGGAGCCACTGAATCCAGCAATGAAGCTCAGGTTACCAGCAGCAAGGAAGGAAACTCACGTGGTTTTGTTTGCGGGCAATAAACTAACTGGATATATGGAACTAGGCAAGAGAAACTGATGCTGGTAACCAGATCTCTCACCCAGCTTGTTTTAAGCCTTAGCAAGATGACTATGCAATTTAACTTCTGCCTTAGACAGCTACAAAATCATCTGACAGAACTGTACCAAGTCAGGTCAAGAACTTGTCCTGAAAGGAAATCACCTGTAAAAATGGAGGTATAAAATAGGAAAGAATGGAGTGCCTATTTTTTTCTAAAAAAAAAAAAAAAGGTGGGGCCCTTCACTTGGACATATGGCTGCCCTCCAGAGATCAAAAGATCACATTGATTATACTGGGGTCTCATCTGGCCACCACTTGGTTTTATTTACAGGTCTACTTAGCATCCAAATACTTAAATATAATGTTAACCCAGTGTACAAGGCACAAAGGCAACTTAGGCACAAATACAAGTGTAAAATGACACAGAAATGTGCTGCCCTTGCATGTGTGTCCACCTACAGAAGTGACCTCTGCCTCAAAGGCACACGTAGCTCTGGGTACAGTTTTCCTCACACACTGTCCTGTTAGTAGGAAAAGGTGGATGGGAGCAGCAGTTCCTACCCCACTCACAGCTGCTGGTCCCCAACAGGCTCACTTCACTGAAGATCTACAGATTTTAGCATCTCTGCTTCCCAACTGCAGACCCAGAGGCAAACTACTCACAGATCTGCTGCGCTGGATTTAACTGAGGCTGTTTCTTTATTCTGCTTTTCTCTCTTCCTCCCATCTGTTTTTTTTTTGAGAAGAGCAATTAGTGTCTCCCCCAGTCTCCCTGGAAAGATACATTTTTGTATCTTTCTTGCCTCTGGACAAGAATTTCCCAGGACACCTTCCAGGGAGGACTCCTGGCTTGACAGCTAGTGAGCTCACACACCCCACCAGAGGCTCATCTGCGGGTTCCATGGATAGGATCTGACACAGCCAAAAATCTTCCACGTTTCCTCTGAACAGAGCACTTAGCATCTGTGCAGCCCTGGCACAGCAGCAGCCAGCCATGATTCAGCAAAGGCTGCTGGAGCTGCTGATGGGCTCATGGGGCTGCCAGCTCACAGAGCTGTCACCCTGCTTCCCACTGACCTGCCAGAGCTGGGGCTTCTCAGCACAAAGCAAGGCCAGGGGTTTCAGAGAAGGTGACAATCCTGCTGTCTGTCCAGGCTTTGCAAGAAGGACTTGAATGCTGTGCTGCTCACAGCTGGGCAGAGACAGCCCCTGCTCCCACTGAGCTCCACGTGTGGCAGGATTCAGCCACCTCAGAGCTGAAGGACTGGAGATGGGCTGGGGAGGTTGGAGTCATTAATTTTTCAGAGACAAGAGAAAGAGCTGCATTTTCTCTTACAAGGAAAAAAGCACCATCAAGAGCCACAAAGATCCAGCAAAAAAACCCCCACAACTGAGACCCCGAGAGCATCTGAAACCTGGCTGCAGCTCACAAAACACTCTGGATGCCCATTGATTTGGACAGAGGGGTTTTGGGGGCTGATGGCAGGGTTTGCTGTGGAGAGCAGAAGCATCTCCCAGCAGATGAAGCACCATGTCCCCCTGCCACGTCTGCAGCTCAACAGGCAGAGGAGCAGAATCACTTCACCTGAGCCACCCTGTGGAGCAGTTAGGGGTGGAGAAGAACGAAAACTCAAACTGTCATGAGCCAAGGGGCAGGGAAGGGGGTCCAGCTCCTGCCTGGTTCCCACAGCACCTTGCTTTAAGCTGAAGAAATGCCCACTCAACAGATGCCTCCCTCACAAGCCCTACCCCTCCTGTGCAGCTCATGGAGCATTTCCTACAGCTCCCCTACCAAGGCCTGGCAGGGATCTAAACCCATTACAACAAGGCTGATGAAATTTCATCAGCACCAGATAAGCAAATAAATAACATAAAGTGCACAAAGAGATTTAACGGGTAAGTACAAGTGAGCCATCACCACCATTATCTCTAAGCTGCAAAGCTCTCCCAGCAGAATGTGAAATAGGCCATATAATTATACAGTCCTATTTACCAGGAATGTCCTCTATAAAGACATTTTATGCATCTCCAATGGATGCTGAAGTTCATTCTCTCCTTTCTTTTTCATCCATCATGGATGTCAGCTAAAAGCTTTGCTCAGTCAGCACATGGTTTTGGGACACATCTGTCCAGCTGAAACCAAGAAGCAAACCTGAATTGCCTACATGCAAACCCCTTTTTATTCTAGTTCTAAGTCTCAGCTTTGCTTCAGGATTTCACTCAGGTAATGAATTCATGTGACTACAGAGAATTTAAACCTTATTAAAACTGCACAGTTTAGACTAGACTTTTTTTAAAAAAAGATGGTCTGAAAACTGCACATTGGAAAAACTACTTTGAATTTTGAAATAAGCCTATAGTGACAATCCTTTTTGTTTTCAAAGTGGGGGAAAGGGAAATCCCTCCTGGGGAAAAACATAACATTAAGGGGAAAAAAATGTTCTAAAAAACTCTAAAACCAGGCCCACCTTGAAGCAATGGTTCAGTAATGAATAATGACAGCAAGGGTAGCTGCACTGAGATAAGCTTTGGTAGCACCCTCTACATGACAGATAAAGCACAAACCCTCCTAAGGATCTTATCCATTTCCAGCAGAACTATTCTTGTTAACCAGGGACACTATCTAAAAAGCAACAGCCTATCCCATAAGTAACAGCTCCTCCAAACTTTTTCAACCCCCCAGCTTTCCCTGTCAGAGCAGAGCTGTATCAGGGCTCTGTGAGCTGCACAACAGAAGGGGGGGGGAAAGTTTTTATTTACAGGAGCAGGAGAAGCAGGCTGATTTCATAGAATCCCAGACTGGTTTGGGTTGGAAGGGACCTCAGAGATCATCTAGTTCCAACCCCCTGCATGGGCAGGGACACCTCCCACCAGCCCAGGCTGCTCCAAGCCCCATCCAACCTGCCCTTCAACACTGCCAGGGATGGGGCAGCCACAGCTTCTCTGAGCAACCTGTTCCAGGGTCTCACCACCCTCATGGTAAAGAATTTCCACCTCATGTCTCACCTTAATCTCCCCTCTTCCAGTTTAAAGCCATTCCCCCTTGTCCTATCACTCCACACCCTTATAAAAAGTCCCTCCCCAGCTTCTATGTAGAAATCTGTAGATGCCTGGTGATGCAGGCTCAGCACCTCTGGCGTTCGCTCTGTATGTGCAACCTAGTCAGGTTGGGCACAAACCCCCTTTGTCCAAGATGTGGGTTTAACTGCTGAGAATCCAGGCAGCTCCTGTCACCAAATGCCACTGCTTTGCTATTTGCAGCAGTGTCAAGATGAGACCCAGGCTGGCACACAGCATATTTCACTCCCAGGCTTGGAGATGCTTTCTCAATGATTAAGGATTATTGAGCAGTGGCCTCCAAACCCCCAGCTGCTTTTCAGAGCTGAATATTGCCATCCCCAGCCTCAGAGGTACAGATATTCCAATTGGCTGTAACCAGGGTGGGTGGAGGTATCTGTAGATCCATGGGCTGAGCAGAGAGTGTGCAGCTCCAGTGGCACATCAGGATCCAGGAAGTTCAGCTCAACATTGTGGTAACCAGGAGCAACGCTCACAGCATTTGAACAGCATTTCATGGCTGAACCGAGCCCCAGAACAGTCCCTGCAGGCCTGTGCTGCACAAAATGTTAGGGGCTAAAAGCCAAAAGAGCAATTAACATCCCAAAGGGCTCAAAGCACACAGGACCACACATCCAGAAAGAAGAAACCTTAATTGAAATGATGCAAACCCTTAACAGCCACTGACAGCACTGAAGTTTAGGTCAGGAAGTAAAAGCTATTAGTCAGCTCAAGGTACACAAAACATTTAAAGAGGAAAAAATTAATTTTCCTTGTGAAGTTTGGCAGGGATACTGAAAGCAATATCACTCCTCTCACAGGAGGTTGCAAGAGACCTGACAGTAAAGCCTATCAGCTTTATGTGACAGTTCCCACACGGCCTGCAAAACCACTCAAGGGTCCAGTGTGGTTTTGTCCATTATCCACAAGGGTCTTCGTGCCAGCCTGACCTTGCTTCCTCTGTAACATCCTGAGTCAAGACACCAGAGCCACCACCTCCCTGACACCATTCCACGTTTGTGCCCAGCAGAACTGAGGCAGAAGTTCAAGTATTGCTCTTCTTCCACCACCCATCCTGAAAATTTGTTTTCTAAATAGTTTATCAGGCTTGAAGGCATCAATAAAATGGTTTGGTCTGGTGCAGCAGCAGAGATAAAAGCTGGGGGGTACTGTGGAGAGTAAAGCCAAAACTGCTCATTTCATGGCAATCCCCCACCCCTGCACAACCCACACACCTGAAAACTGGTCCCAACAAAACAAGCACTGCAGCCTTGCTCCAAAGCCAACTGCAACAAGGGCTAAAAACACTATTTCACAAAGAAATGGCCACAGTCTATGCAAACCAGGATTAAAAAATAACATTAAATCAATACATCAACAAAACACATAAGAAGTTCCCAGCTAGAATACATTTAAGGCCTGTTCATAGGGCATAAACCAGCCTGGGGGGAGAAACTTCCCCTGTAAAGCAGCACATTCCTCCTGCCCGGTGAGCCCTCTGTGCTGCAGGAAGCCACATGGCACACACAGCCTCGTGCCCAGCCTGCAGCACCAATTCCTGCATAGCCAGCAAAAACAGACATCCTGGATGCCTTCCTGGAGCACAGTCAGGACACATCAACACCAGCACCAAGGCCCAGCAGAGCCCTCATTCTGCTGCTGCTCAGGATAACCACCAGCAAACCACATAAAAAGCCACCAGTGTTCTCTGCCTGGGAAGATTTCGAGCCCAAATTAAGTCAGGCAGCCTGAAGTCTTAATCCCTCAGCAAAAGGTTTCTCGTCAATGAAAGGTAAAGAAAACCAGAGCTGAAAACAACATAGCCTATTGAGAGTGACCCAGTGGCAGAGGGGGAAGAAGGCAGATGCTGGGCCGACACAGCTGTGCTTCGGCAGCACTCAGCCTTGCGTAATCTGTGCCAGACAACATCATTAGTGCTGCCACAAAGGAGCATGAAATTGTGTCCCCACAACCCTTCTGGTGCCAGGAGATGAGTGCTCCCACGATGCCTGGCCAGGGAGAGTGGGTCAGCAGCTGCACCCCACTCACCCATGGACCCAGCAGCACACAGGGCGACAATTGCAGCCCAGAGATGGACAGGACACAATCCCACAGCCACCGTTTCTCCACGGCTGGGGAATTATCCCCGATCGCAGAGGAAGAGGGAGAGTCTCAGCAATTCAAACTGCGCAGCTCCAGGGATCACGAGTCTGGGAACTAATGGCTCAATTTACATACGCTCAAATCCCAAAATAAACCAGGCGTTGGAAGATCTGTTTGCAGCTGGGTGTGGGGGTTACCAGCCATACGCTGGTAAGAAAACAGAGGAACAAGAAAATTCTGCAGAAGGTGAGTGCAATGCTTTGAGAGCTGGATTTGCACGCTTGTGCTCATGGCTGGGTCTAATCAAGCAGCTCCATCTTTCACACCAGCCACAAAATGTACAAGAAATCATAGAATTGTAACACACAATCATGGCCTGGTTTGGGTTGGAAAGGACCTTAAAGACCAGCCAGTCTCACCCCCTGCATGGGCAGGGACACCTCCCACCAGCCCAGGCTGCTCCAAGCCCCATCCAACCTGCCCTTCAACACTTCCAGGGACAGGGCAGCCACAGCTTCCCTGGGCAACCTGTTCCAGGGTCTCACCACCCTCACAGGGAAGAATTTCTTCCAATGTCTCACCTAAATCTCCCCACTTCCAGTTTTAAGCCTTGTCCTCTCACTACAAGTCCTTCTAAAATGTCCCTCCCCAGGCTTTCCTGCAGCCCCTTCAGGTACTAGAAATCTGCTACAAGGTCTCCCAGGAGCCTCTTTTTCTCCAGGCTGAACAATCACCCAGTTCATTTCCAGACAAGGGCAGATTAAAGACTCCAGATTAAAGACTCCCCAGTACTGTGTCTTGTGCTCAGCTGCAGCAGCATCTTCCTTCTCTGTTATTTAATCAGTAAGGGCAGCAAGCACCCACTCTTGTTACCTGAACAGGAAAATTCAAACATACATCAGCCAAGTGTTACCTCTGAAAGATGACCAAACACAAAACAGGATTTTGAAAAAAGCATCGTTCCATCTTAATTAAAAAGCAGTGACAGCCCTTTTGAAATAACAGCAGCCTGAAAGGCTGTTCATAATTTATAAGTAACTTCCTTTTCATCTTTGTACTTATCCAAGTACTTATCCAAGTACTGTTTTTCCAAGCAGCTGACAGAAGAAGGAATATGGATGGTGATCTCATTAATCGCAGGCACTGCCTAATACGCAGTGAGCTGAGAAATTACCTGGAGTTTCAAGTTATCTAATCAAGATGCTAGAAAAACTTTCTTCAGGTTCAAAGACAAATGCCTCTTAAACCAACAGGAGGGAGTTGCCAAAGAAGTAGCCTCAAAAATTCTTCTTTCTTCATTTTTTCCATGTTATAGTTTAAATGACTCCTTGGGAGCCTGGAACTTTTGACACCAATTCCCTGGGGGTAGAACTCCTTCCATGAAGATGTGAGATGGGTTTGGGTTCGTAGCAGAAGAGCTGTGAGGCACAGAAGACTAAACACAGCAAGATAGGTCACATTGGCTTCTTGCACACCCGTGTGAGACCTGAAGGTTCCTGAGGCCAGGCAGCAAACAACTCCCATACCAGTTAGTGACATATGACCTGGCCTGGAAAGCAGATGGGGAAATGGGAGAGGGGTAACACTGAGGGCTAAGAAGCCCCAGGCAATGAGATGCCATGATTCTGAAAAAACAGCATCAAAATGGAATGAAAAAGCTGGACTTAAAGACACAAGAGCTCAGGGAACTGTTAGTAAACAGCCCCTACAAATCTAACCTCTCCACAGCCAAGAGCTCCATGAGCTAACTGGGGGTGACCAGCTGGCAAAGGTCTCCAGGGCATGCTCATGGCTAGAGAAAAGCCAAGTGATACTCACGTGCTGACAAGTTCCTCAGCATTGGTGAGAATTAAACTAACAGAATTTGCCATCTCAAATCAGCTTAGGCCCAGCTCAGCAGCTGCCTCCAAGCAGGGTGGCAATTAGGAGACCAGATTATCCAGGCACACAACTCCAGCCCATGGCTTGAGCTGCAAGAGTAGCCGGGCTTAGGAGATGAGAAATGCTTCTATCTGCATCTCACTTCTCTGCTCAAATAAAAGGGCACCACAAATGTGGTGCACAAGACTGTGCACAAATGCACAAGACTGTGCTGGGAGTCTCCTGAGGCAACACACACACGTGTTTTGCAATCTGGAAATATTAACCCAGCTTTCTGGGTGCATTTACAGGAGGGCATCTCAGGGCAACCACTGTCTGGGGGGGTCAGCTCTCCAGATCACCCTTCTCATTCCATGCTACAATGCCAAGATCAGGCTGTCTCTAAGTCCACTAACTTTAGCCAGACTAAAGCTCTGCTCAGCAGGGCTTACACAGCAGCAAAAAAAGGAAGCAACAGTAGTTTTAAAGCTTGCCCTGTCTGTTCAGCACGCTCTTCAGGAATAGAAGGAAGAAAAGCCACTTTGGCAGGGATTTACAAGCCTCCCTTTGGATTTCTTCCCAGTCCCCTGCTAGAGTATCTTGCAGTTGTGCATTTCACAGAGCCACAAGATGGTCTATGGGTGGATACCTTCTTCCCTCAAAATCCCACTTGCTTGGGAAGCCTTTAAGCAGTTAACACAGAGCAGATCAAAGAGAAGGTGGGAGATCTTATTTACCAGCTAATTGTCTTTCACTCTTCCCATCCCAGGCTCAGCCCAACTCTCTGGAAATCAGAGCATCTTCCCTGCTGCTCTATGCTTTAAGGCAGGCTCAGCAGCCTTCAGGCTTGTACCAGTTATTATTCACTTAACAGAAGATGGTAGAAGCATAGTATTTCCCTGCACTGCCTTTCAAAGGCTGTGATGCATGCTGAGATGAGGCTGAATTCCTCTGCCTGGCAGCGAGGAAAAATCCTCACACAGTCCCACCAGTTGCTGGGGGAGCTGCTCCCCTGGTCTACCCATTCCCATCAAAAAGAATCCAGCAGGGAAGGAAAGACAGCACACATGTCAATGTGTTCTTAGTGTGGTACCTTCCAGCACAAGCAGAAAAGTACAACTAATGTGTGCCTGGATGGGGAGAGGGAAAAGAGGAAAGCTCCCAAAAATGCTGCTGGAGTCTTCATGAATCAGGACAGTCGATGGCACCACAGCGTTCTGTCCCATCAAAAGTCTCCCTCACCTTGGCTGAAATATTACACTGTGAGGAGGAAGAAATTGCTTTGCTGAGAGATTGCAGTGCCTAAAGAAAGACCAACAGATCCATGCCCACTAAATGATGGCTGCTGCACTCCCCTCTGTTGCTCCCATGGAACAATTACCAAGGATGTTTCCATGATAAGCAGTCAGGAACGTCCCTGTCACATGGCAGTTGGTGGTGAAGAAGCCAGGCAGGGCTCATCTGGTCTGTGGCCACTTGCAATCTACCACAAGCAGGACTATTAGTGTGGCCAGCAGCTTCTCACGGTTATCACAATTTTCTTCATTACTACAAGGTCAGAAACAAACAGGACTTACTTCATGCTCCAATGGGTACCACAACACATCCCAGGGCATGGAAAGGCTGACAGACACAGGATCACCCCCATTTCCCTGAGCACAGACAATTTGGGAGAGCACTGAGCACTGTCATGCCCTTCTTGGGTTCCAAGAGCTCCTGAAATGCAATTCTATCACTCAAAGAGCTGAAAATTACCCCAAAACTCACTCTTTATTAGCCAGACAGCAAACACCCCCAAAGCGAGTGTTAAAACACCCATGCTGGTTGATGAGACAGGGTGAAGCTGAGCTCTCAGGCACTCATTCCACCCAGCAGTTGAGTGATGTGATGATGTGCTAGATGCAGGTGTTTCCAGCAGGCTACTGAACAGCCATTCCTGGCAAGCAGCTCTGCTCCTCATCCTCACCTGAGCTCCCCAGCACTGTCACCATTTCACAACTCACTCCTCTGCAGCACAGCCATGTGCTGCAGGGCCCAGCAGAAATGACTGCCGGGGTGGCAATCAACGCTCTGCTGATTTCCTTTCTGGGCAGGCTTTCGTAGTGGCACAGTGCAACAGCATCCATTTGCTGCACCAGAGCCATGGGCTGGAGAAACATCTGAAACCTGGTGTGAAGATGGGATCAGGTAGAAACATTAAGCCATCTGTAGAGCACACACACCATCAGCACACTCTGCACTGAAGAGTTTATATACTGCATTTAAGTGCCAAATGTGCAGAGTCCACTACAAGGAGAGAAACCACTTTCCTCCCAGTCCCATTCATCTTTTTTTTTCTTTGCTGGAGGAGAAAACAGCCACCATCCACCTTTTCTGCAGTGCACAGAGCCAGGGCCCCCAGGGACACAGAGCAGGATTAAGCCTTCCTGTGCTGGGAAGGGCCAAATCCTGCACTTTCCTGAAGCTGCTCTAGCCAGCTGGACTCAGTGCAAGCAGTGAGCAGACTGCACACCAGCTTTCTTCCCTTCCCTCTCTTTGTGCAAAGGCAGATGCTGCTGGGCCCTAATGATGCTGACACAGGAAAAAAAAAAAAAAAAAAAAAAAAAAAAAAAGCTCAACGGGAAAACCCAAAAAATAAAGT
>NW_009951812.1:37626-39123 GCF_000747805.2 Chaetura pelagica | reverse complement strand
AAAAAAAAAAAAAAAGAAAAAGAGCTCAACTGGAAACCTCATAAATTAATGTAATGAGAAGGAAACTTAACTTACATCTGTAAATGGACTTCCCTTCCACCTCAACCAAGAGTTGTAGCACAGCAGCACAGGAAGGACCCAAAATATGTGGTGAAAAATGTAGATACCTCAGAGCAACAATGGGTTTTGGTTGTGGAAAGATTCAAAGGGCATTGTCTCTACCTCCAAGCTCAGCAAAGCAAGGCTGCAATTGGACAAGCCAGTCCCCAAATGCACAGCTTGGTCCCACCTTTGTTCCTCTACAGCACCAGCACTGCCCCAGCACCCTACCAGGAGGTGCTTCAAGGCACTAAACCAGCGGAAACAGAGCACCTCATGAGCAGAGGCTCTGTGTGCCAGTAGTGCTATGGGTCATCTCACCCCAGTTTTGGAGCACCAGCATAGCAGAGCTGGAAAGCACACAAGACTAGCATGGTGGTAGCACCAGCCACCATCCAGCTGCACCGTAAGCCCCTCCAGGTTCTGTCTCCAGCTTGAAAGAGACACAAGGTCTGTGTTTAATCCTTGCTTTCATCTCTGCTGCTCCTCTCCCTTTGAATTCACAGTGCTGACAATTCACTGCAACCTGACAGAACAGCCTGTGCAGGCCTGGGAGTATTCAATGCTGCCACAGTAATGGAGACATTAAATATACAAGATTGTTCACGCCACAGCACTAACCTACAAATGCAAGTGATCCTAGTCAGAGTGGATGGGACAGGACCATGGAAGTGCTGTGGATACTAACATTGCAGGAGATACTCAGGGTGATGAAAACATTCAAGGTATCTTCTCAGGTTGGGCCTTCATTTCTTAAGTTATTTTTAACTGTTTCAACACATGGATAGAAATTGAAATGATGACAACAGCACCATCTGCTTCAGCTACTGCCATGCCACCGAGGCTGGCATCACTCTGGCAGCAGTACAAAGCCTTTCCCAGGGAAGAAGCCAAGCCAAGGGAGTTTTTCTAGGGAGCACTATTTTACTTCCACAGGATTAAAGTCTGCAGAGCTCCTGGCTGCAAAGAGCACCAATGCAGAAGTGCTCTACAGAGTGGTACAGCAGAGAGGCTTCCTGGCAGCAGCAGTGGAACAGGGAGAGAGCAGAGAGCATGTCCAGGCAGGTGAGTTAAGCAGTGATGCTCAGTTTGCCCACAGTTATTTCACCAAACCATTAGTTGTAGCCACTTGATACCTAAACTGGGCACCAAACACCCTTTGGCCCCACAGTGTCCAGTTCCAGCATCCCAAAGGTGATTGACAGCACTGGCATATAGCAGGATG
This sequence comes from Chaetura pelagica, assembly GCF_000747805.2. Taxonomy (NCBI): domain Eukaryota; kingdom Metazoa; phylum Chordata; class Aves; order Apodiformes; family Apodidae; genus Chaetura; species Chaetura pelagica. Next base: position 37,799 of record NW_009951812.1, on the reverse strand, counting down.
CCTTATCAGGACAGGCTCCCTGTAAATACAGGGGAAGGAAAGAGTCATGCATTCTTGACACACCTAGAAACAAACATAGGATCACAACCACAGAATGGTTGGTGTTGGAAGAGACCTCTGGAGATCATCTAGGCCAACCCTGCATGCCAGATCTCACAAGCTTTCAGGGCTTC
>NW_009951812.1:30034-37599 GCF_000747805.2 Chaetura pelagica | reverse complement strand
ACCCCAGCAGTCATTATACAACAAGACAGGGCTCAGAAAAGGTGATTTAACCTGTAGGTTCTCTGCAGTATTTTTGCTTTTCATCACTAAGAGACTTCAGGTCAAAAATCAGAGTGGGTTTCCTGAATGTTTTTTTTTTCTTTTAAGGCCAAAAGACACAAACAATAGGACATTCATCAAGCATTTCTGCCACACTTTCAGCTCCTTTGTCATTTTACTGCATAACAGTAGAAAAACTGTTCAATAAAAATGTTCACAACAGTATTTATTAAAAATGAATGCAGCATTTTTTAATTAAGTCTGTATCAGACTGGGCACAAGGAAAAAAAATCCAAATGTGGAGGAGCTCAAGAAAAAACACCCCCATCAGCAGGGGAGCATAGCCTAGGGATGAGTGCATTGTCCACTTCCCAACAGGGAGGGCAGAAATCGGACATGCCAACCAAGTCAACCACAATGGAGCACAAGACAAGGATTTTCTAGTCAGCAAGGATGAAGAGAAAATAAAACCCTTCATACACAAAGCACATCCCTACTTAGCACTTGGGTGTCTTTCTCCAGCTGGTCTTCACCCAGATTGGGCCACTGGGGATGACAATCAGGTAGCAATCTGTCTTGCCTTGATTCTAGTTTTATCGAACCAATGAGCAGATTTGCAACAAAAAGCAGATGCAGGCAGCATGAATAGTGACAGTCCACTTGGGAACCCAGACCACAAATTCAGCCAGAGTTGTAAAACCATCATTTCACCTCCCAACCCAAAGGCTAAGGGAGGAACAAGTTTAAAAATCAGAATCCACGTACATTTCATCCTCCCCAGGGCTTAGCTGTAAGCCCAGTTGGTGACCCATCCTCCTTTCCACAGGGATGAAGAGGGGAAACTGTCCAAATTTAAGATAGCCCCAAGTCTAGGAATTCAGGCTCAATCCTTCCTAGTGCATTTGTTAAAAACAAATGAGGTGCAATCAGTCTCCTCAGAGATTTTATCCTCTTTCAGCTCTAAATGCAGCTCTGCTGTCACACGTATGACATGTATAAAAGGACAGCCTGCTTCAGAGCCTTACTTCTTGCTTAAAATAATATTGCTCCTGCTCTCAGGTTACGAGGGATCCGTTCATGTTTGGTAAGGTCACAGGCTCTCTCTAAATCACTATTTCAAACTCTGGAATAAACAGGGATCCCAGTATTTCAGTAGTGTTGCTTTTTATTGCAGATCATGAATAGAGGCAGACTATTTGAAGAGGCTCTGACCACACCTAGAGCCAGGGTTCTTTGTCATTCCTTATCGAGGGAGGCAGAAGCAGCCAGTCCCTGCCCCTGGGAGATGCTGCCTTCTGCTCTCACACCCACACCAGGCAGCACCAAGCAAACCCCACCACAGCCCAACAGCTTCACCCATCTCTGATCTTACACAACTGCCCATTTTCAGATGAGATGCATTCAGAGCATTTCTCTCTGCAGACTACAGGACTTCAACGCCTTGTGATTCACACTTGGTTCCAAAACTCATGCTACACACAGTGACCTCCCTTCAGCATCACCCAGATATGCCCAGCTCTTCCTTGCTCATGAGAACTTTCTAGCAATTCACCCAGACCATTTCAAGTGATTTTGCCATGAGCAAAGGTATGTCTCACCTGCACACAAACACCGATACAACCACAGCACAGGATTCTTCCATTTAAGAACTCAGGCACCTTATTAGAGGCTCTTGGATGTTGATAGAGGAAACAAACCCACAGAGTCAAAAACCCCTCCATAAGGACTAATGAAACATGCTTTGGAGCATAGACCTCAGACAGCCATGACAATAGATCCTATTATTAGACACAATAAAAGCAGTGACATATTTGAGAGATTAAGCATTAGTGCCTTCACATTAAATAGTATTCATGACTCTCTTGCCCTCACGCCTGCAGGAACCTAAAGGTAGGGAGGAGCTGGCAAGGTAATTCAGCTAGCACTAAAATACAGGAAAGGCAAAATTGATGCAAAGTAGGCTATAAAATTGTAAAATAAGAATGTGGTGATGTCAGCTCAGTACTGCTGCAGGTGAAAGATTCCCAAGGCTGGGAGCCCTGTTCTGCAAGGGGCTGGGCCCCATCTTCTTTTCAGCCAACCCAGCAGCCAGTTGCCCAAGGCAAAGACCAGACACACCCCAGTTGCCTCAGCCAAGGAGCTCCCAGGAAGAACATGGATCTGGGTCTGCCACACAAGACTTAGAATGGAAGGGAAATCCCAGGAAGAACATGGATCTGGGTCTGCCACACAAGACTTAGAATGGAATGGAAAGAGGACAGGAACAGAAAAGATGGATGAGAAAGGAAAGGAGACAGGACAGCGTGCCAACACGTGCGCATGGTGCTTGGCTTTGGCAGGTGCCCAAGATGCACACATTGCTCAGGAAGAGAGCAAACCTGGAAGCACTGGAGGAGACTCCTTTCTCCAGGTCACAGCTGCCCTTTTAAAATTTCATTTGTCCACCTCCACAACCCCTCAAGAGTCACACTCTGTTGCAGGACAGGTCCAACAGCCTCATTTTAGTCCCATCCCTTCTGAATCTGTTCTCTTGCTTACAGATGGACAGTGACTACAAGCAACACCACAGCTCAAGCAGGTCATAGATCTTTACCTGCTTTTATTTTTGTACCAACAGCAACATGTATTACGTCTGCTTGCACATGCCTGCCAGGCTCTCCATTATTACACCAGAAGATGCCAAGGAAAAAGCGTATAGTTTTGTGCCCAATTTGGAGATGTCCATTGTTAAAAGCTACTTCTACAAAGCCCTCCAGGTAGCTCCAGGGCAGCATCGTTTGTCATGCTAATGAGGCACTGGATAAAACTACATAAAGCAGTAACTTCAGAAGCAGAATTTGCTTAGGGTGAAGCCTGGCCCTGATTTCAAAGTAAGTGGGAGCTGAAAATGAACCACAAAAAGTAATTCTGACTCCAGATTAATTCCCAGCCTTGGGCTCACTAACACCAGCTGTCTGACACCACAAGCTACAGCTACCAGCAGAGAGCATGTGAAGCTCCACTCTGTAACACAACTGCACAAGCCACCTTCCTCACAGGTCTCACCTTAAACCACAAAGGTAGTTTGGTGCCAGCAGCTCTTAGTCCATCACATCCAGGGCTGCAGTGGGAGGGTAATAAAATACTTGGCACCTGCACAGAGCTGGTCAGCACTTTGTACAAGGTGGGTCAGCATTAGGAAAGGAACATAAGCCCCATTCACACCTCTTAGGTTTCCTCTACTTCTGACCATACCAAAATGAAGTATGCTTTCAGGGAAAAGCTGCCTTTTTTATACAGGTGCTCCTCTTGCCAGTCTGCACTGACACAAAAGCCTGGGAGTTCACAAAGGGCTGAAGCCATAAACCAATCTCCAGAAAGTACATCCCACTGGATTACCCCTTCTCCTGGGAAAGTCTCATCTGGCACACCCCTTCTGTCATTGCTGTGTCCTCAAACTACCCGCACAACGGACACGCTCACATTGAGCCCTGCAAACCAGGACACAAGCATTTTGTCACCTAGAAGCCAAGTGCAAGCACGTTATCAGCCTGGACATGTATTTCTGATGCCATCATGCAGATGCTGCTGATCACTCCAAAGCCTCCTCCTGCTCCCGCACTTCTCCCACCACTGTGCCTGCAGGCACTGAGGTCCAACAGCCCCTTCCCTGTACAGAGACCCAGAGAGAAGACACATGCACATCTGTCCTCAGCCCCCAGTTAGGTTTAGTCCATCACTTTGCCCCTGTTCTTGTGCCCCTTCCACTCACATCTTGCTGCATCTCAACCTAATGGGAGCTCACATGGTCCTTGCATCCACCACTGGGGATTAATCCCCATCACCCTCTGCCAAAGGCTTACCCTGCTACCTGGATATGTGAAGCCACAGCAGCCAGCCAAGACAAACATGGCTCACCCACCACATCGTCCCACATCTTGACTTTGACAGACCTGCTCTGCCCTCAACTCAACTGAGAATGTGCACAGCTGGCCAGATGTGTTCTCTGCACCAAGAAGCTCACATGAAGTGACATTTGAGAGAAAGCAGCAGAGCTACTTTCAAGCAAGGCACACACACCTTCATGGTAAGACCAAGCCAATGCATCCAAGATGTAAGTCCAGCTGTGATCAAATAAAAGATTCAGTGTTTCTTAGATACAGAAAAATTTCACCACTCTGAACACATCCCTACTTCTCCAATTTCATCTGCAAGAGGGCATCCCAGCAAATATATTTCCAATGTATGGAAGACAGTTGATTTATTTGAAAAATGGATCTCCATGCCAGCACAAACATGCACATTGCTGAGCTAGATGTGTTCAAGGATCATGGGAGACCTTCTTTTGAGCCATTTACAAACACCACAAGGAATTTCATTCTGCAGCAAGTGACTTGACACACTGATGAAATCCATCTGAAATTACATCAGGCACTTCCAGGCAGACAGTCTGGGGCAGGAGCTGATGGGGGGCCATGAAGTGAACTGCTGACAAGTGGCAGAAAGCCCTGCAGCTCTCTGCCACAGGGTGTTCAAAGTCATACACACGCTGTTCAAAACTAGGAATACAAGTTATTTCATCCACTCTCTTGTAAGTGCTGAAGTTTCTTCATGACCTGCAGGGTTTAACACAGCCCTTCTACCTTTGGACTTGTATAATCTGTCCATTAAGACTGTACTTCATCCTGCAGTAACCTCCCATCAGCCTTTCTCCTTCCCCTATGCCCCAGAGCATCACCACAGGCACAGCTCACTTCAAGCAGGACAAACCCACAGAGCTCAGGGACAAACCCACGTGCCCTCCCAGGGCACTGACAGTGCAATCCCACCAGCCACACTGGAGCAATTTCAGTGCTGAGAGCGAGCACTGAGGTAAAGATACTGGAACTGAACTAGGCAGAGAGGTCAGGGCAGGTACAGTGTGGAGGCTGCAATGATGGAAATAATTAGCCCAATTGCAGTGATAATCCTTTTAGCTTAACAGAAGGTATCCCCTGGTGCTCCCTTTCCATGGATATTTAAAGGAAGGACACCAGATACAGGAGCCACTGCCTTTACTAATCAGACTGTTTGGAAGGGGAAGGGGAAAAAAAAAATCAGTGGATTGACTTCTGAGGAACGTGGAGGGCTCATTAGACTTGCAAAGAAAATCCACTCAAGCCTAAAGGCACAGATACACCTCCTCCAGACTCCAGTGTAAACTGCATATGCTCTCCACAGGCACTATAAAAACCAGCCTACAACCACCAGATTTCTGTGTGAAACAAAGCTCTAACTCGCAGATGGAGGAGATCCATCCTGCTGCAGGAAGAGATGCAGAGATGCCTTCAGTTCCTCACAGCAGAGCCATACATACCCACACTAAAAACCACACAAGGGGTTACCTAAAGAGCCACAATTCTCTACTATATCCACCACATCCTGGGATGATCTGCAAAGACAACTTGGGATGGAGGGCTGTTTGTGCTAAGAAGCCAGTTGGGAGCAATGAGGTAGAGAAGACACTCCACCACTTGCACACCTCCAAGAAGAAGCAGTGATCCAAATTGAGAGCTGCACCTCTGGCAAGGCTGAGCTTGCCTCGTGCTCCACAAGGTTTTGGTGGGGCTGCCTGTCACCAGACATCCCCCTGACCTCTGCCCAGGACTGGTTTGAGATGAGTGGGAACATCTCTGCACTGTTCTGCAAAGGATTAGCAATCCAGCTCAAATTACTTCTGCAGTTACCTCCTTTCTCTTCTGTCCCCAAAGGCAGGCAGAGCCCTGCTGGCTACCCACACATTCCAGCACTGGCTCTTTTATGGATGAACACCCCCAACTGCAAGAACATACCCTTGGGGTGGGCTCCAGACACCAAGCCAGCCCACCTCAGGAGCCTAAACACCAGAGTTAAACCAAGCTCCTGAGGCAGAACACGGAGATTACACTGGATGAGCAGAAAAACCTAGAAAGCCAGCCTAGCTCCAACCCAGCTGCAGCACTGAGATCTCCTGAGAGCTGCAGTCCTTCTCCCAGGACATCAGCTGGTGCTTTTGAGTAGAGGCTGGGAACAGCCAGGATGCTGAGGCTCTCTTCCTGGCTAAGGGGCAGGCACACATAGGTAACAATCATCCCTGATCTTGTTTAACAGTCTCAGCTCTTCTATTACAGCTCAAAAGGCCCATTTTGCTTTTCCAAGAAAGGGCTCACAACACTTTTTCACAGGTCTGCAGACCTTAGAGCAAGTCCCACACCCAGAAAGCCCAACACATGACCCTGCTGCCCAGGGGCTGGTTTCTCTACCTGTGTGCAGAGCTTCTAAACCTGTGCCATGTTCCAGCAGCTCCAGAGGCAGCCCCAACACACCTCTCGTAGCACCACCCAGGTGAAGAACCCAAGAGTTTGTCACAGCACCAGGGCACTTCACTACAAACTTCCAACCCTCGTGGTTCAGCCCCACACCTACATACAGCCTAGGGAGCAATAAGCAAGCCTGCTAGCCAACTGACCTAATCAACCAACTAAGCAAACTGGAAAATACTGGGAGTTGGGTGGAAGCCAGTGTCCCGATTCTTTCTTGACCAATTCATCAAGTGTCAAAGCATTGTTACAGCTAAGTGAGCAGCACTCCCTCAAAAGATGCAGAGACAACAACCAACAACCTAATCAGCACACTGGGATGGCAAAATGACCTTATTCTGCTCGAGATGAATTCAAATCTACAGCTTTCTTCCAGCTTTTGAATAATGTTCTTACTGGGGAAAAAAGGGAACGGCCATCTTCAGCACCTCCCCTCAGACACTGCCTCGTGATCCTATTTTCAACGCTTCACAAACCAAAAGGGATTTGTCTGAAAGTCGACATGGACACTCCCCAGCATTGGCACCTCACCTGGGAATGCCAAACTCCTGTACAGAAACACAGACACTCTGACTGGCACAGCCATCACAACCCTCCTGCTGGAAGTGTCAGGACAACTGGTTACTCCCATGCTGATGAACACGTGTGTGGCCTTCAGAAGAAACAGCAGAAACAGCACCCCAAAAGCATTACTGACATGGCTTTCCCCTGCTGTTTCTAACAGCCCTGTGATGCTGCAAAGCCCAGCTTCCAAATGAGGACATCAATGTCACCCAGGAGCAATTTGCTCTGCTCCCCATTACTATGCAGGAAGAACTTCCCAGCTGAGCCCTAGCACATGTGCAAGGAGCAAGGTGGTACCTAAACCCTGCCAAATCCCATGGCAAAACCCTGGAAGAAGACAATGATGCAACACAGGACAGGCATGCAACAAAGAACATGGTTCTTTGAAATGAAGCAGAGGAAGGTGGAAGGCAGAAGATGAAGACACACACCTCACTGACATGCTACAAGTATCCCTGACTAGATACACCAATCTCAAACTGAAACCGCAGTGCCACAGTTCCCTCATTTATATCCCATGGGGACTCCTCTCCTAGCTAGGGAAGGAGGCTTCCCCATGGCTCTGGGGAAGGAAATGAGAAAGGTGCAGGTCTGCTTGTGCAGGACAGATAAATAGGCCTATTTGGTCCAACTGGGTCCTGCTGA